>NW_024081195.1:638979-934614 GCF_003009895.1 Hyaena hyaena
GGCAGAGAGAGAGGGAAACACAGAATCTGAAGTAGTCTCCAGGCTCTGAGCTGTCAGCACAGAGCCTGATGTGGGGCTTGAACTTGTGAGCTGAGAGATCATGACCTGAGTTGAAGTTGGATGCCCAGCTGACTGAGCCACTAAGGAATCCCACTGAATCTTAATCATTGGTAAGCCAGCCTTAAATCCTTTTAAGAAGGAATCAGAGGCTTATATAGTGAATATTTCCCATTCTGTGGCTGCATAGACAAACCTCTCACAATTTGTATTTGATTGAATCAGAATTAAACTCCCTACCCGCCTGGGTGGCTCAGTTGGTTAAGCATCCGACTTCAGCTTAGGTCATGATCTTGCAGTTTGTGAGTTCCAGCCCCACATCAGGCTCTGTGCTGACAGCTCAGAGCCTGGAACCTGCTTTGGATTCTGTGTCTCCCTTTCTCTCTGCCCCTCCCCTGCTCACACTCTGTTTCTGCCTCTCTCTCAAAAATAAACATTAAAAAAAAAAAAAAAAGAATTGAACTCTCTACCAGAACTGAATTTCCCCACAGGAAATCCCCATAGATGCTCAGACACTAGGCTGCTCCCAGAAGCAGCAGACTTTTGTTGTTCCTTCTAGGTCCAGGACCTGACCTGAAATTTCCAAATTACACACAACCTAAAATTTTGGTTAACAAAAAAGTGTGTGACATAATTTATTATATTGCTGATTACAAACATTTGTTAATAATACATGCTTTCATGTTAGTAATCTCAAGGAAGTAGTTTATGTATCCCTACTTACAGAGGAGGAAAGCCAAGGCCCCAAAAGAACCTTAGAGCTGGGTATGTATATATGTATATATGTATGTATGTATATTAAAGACTGCTAAAAAATACATGCTCAATGTAAAAATTCAAATAATACAGAGTAGGCAAGGAGAATTTCTTCATATTCTGGAAACCTCAGTCTTTGCCCTTCAGGCTTTCAACTGATGGGATGAATCCTACCCACATTATGAAGGGTTATTGGCTCTATTTAAAGTCAACTGATTACAGTGTTAATCACATCTACAAAATATCTTTGCAGTAATATCTAGACTGATGTTTGACCAAACAACTGGGCACCATAACTTAGCCAATGGGGAATATAAATCTAGCCATCATACTGTAGATGCAAATATCCAAAAGAAAGTATTAAGCAATCCTACTGTGATTATATTTGGTTTATGACAGGAAATGCCAGAATGGTTTCATATCAGAGCTGAGCTTTTATTTATTTCTTCTTCTTCTTTTTAATTTACATCCAAGTTAGTTAACATATAGTGTAACAATGACTTCAGGAATAAAATTTAGTGATTCATCACTTACATATAACACCCAGTGCTCATCCCAACAAGTGTCTTCCTTAAGGCCCCTTTCCCATTTAGCCCATCCCAAACCCTTCCCCATTAGCCCCACTGAAACTCCTTCAGCAAACTTCAGTTTGTTCTCTATGTTTAAGAGTCTCTTATGGTTTGTTGCCCTCCCTGTTTTTATATTATTTTTGCTTCCTTTTCTTTATGTTCATCTGTCTTGTATCTTAAATTCCACATATGAGTGATGTTATATGATATTTCTCTTTCTCTTACTGACTTTTTTTTTTACTTACTTAGCATAACACATTCTAGTTCCATCCACATAGTTGCAAATGGCAAGATTTCATTCTTTTTGATTGGTGAGTAATATTTCATTGTATATGTTTATATACATCACATCTTTATCCGTTTATCAGTTGAGGGACATTTGGGCTCTTTCCATACTTTGACTATTGTTGATAGAGCTGCTATAAGCACTGGGGTGCATGTGCCCCTTCGAAACAGCACTCCTGTATAGTTTGGATAAATACCTAGTAGTGCAATTGCTGGGATGTAGGGTAGTTCTAGTTTTAATTTTTTTGAGGAACCTCCATACTGTTTTTGCAGAGTGGCCGCGCTAGTGCAAAAGGATTTGGCCCACCAGCAGTGCAAAAGGATTTCCCTTTCTCTGCATCCTTGCCAACATCTATTGTTGCCTAAGTTGTTAATTTTAGCCATTCTGACAGGTGTGAGGTGGTATCTCACTGTGGTTTTGATTTGTATTTCCCTGATGATGAGTGATGTTGAGCATTTTCTCATGTGTCTGTTAGCCGTCTGGATGTCTTCTTTGGAAAATTGTCTATTCATGTCTTTTGCCCATTTCTTCACTGGATTATTTCTTTTTTGAGGGTTGAGTTTGTTAAGTTCCTTATAGATTTTAGATACTAATCCTTTATCTGATATGTCATTTACAAATATCTTCTCCCATTCCTTCAGTTTCCTTTTAGTTTTCTTGATTGTTTCCTTCTCTTTGCAGAAGCTTTTTATCTTGAAGAAGTCCCAATAGTTCATTTTTGCTTTGTTTTCCTTGCTTCTGGAGACATGTCAAGTAAGAAGTTCCTGTGGACGAGGTCAAAGAGGTTGTTGTCTGTTTTCTGCTCTAGGATTTTGATGGCTTACATCTAGGTCTTTCATCCACTTTGAGGTTTTTTTTGTGTGTATGGTGTAAGAAAGTTGTCCAGGTTCATTCTTCTGCATGTCACTCTCCAGCTTTCCCAACACCATTTGCCGAAGAGACTGTCTGTTTTACATTGGATATTCTTTCCTGCTTTGTCAAAGATTAGTGGGCCATATGTTTGTGGGTCCATTTCTGAGTTCTCTATTCTGATCTGTGGGTCTGTTTTTGTGCCAGTACCATACTGTTTTGATGATTACAGCTTTGTACTATGTATTGAAGTCCAGAATTGTGATGCCTCCAGCTTTGGCTTTCTTTTAATTAATTAATTAATTAATTAATTAATTTTAAAAATTTACATCCAAGTTAGTTAGCATATAGTGCAACAATGATTTCAGGAGTAGATTCCTTAATGCCCCTTATCCATTTAGCCCATTCCCCCTCCCACAAGCCTCCAGTAAACCTCTGATTGTTCTCCATATTTAAGAGTCTCTTATGATTTGTCCCCCTTTCTGCTTTTATATTATTTTTGCTTTCCTTCCCTTATGTTCATCTGTTCTGTGTCTTAAAGTCCTCATAAGAGGGAAATCATATGATATTTCTCTCATTTTTACTGACTTTTTCTTCTTAGCATAACACATTCTAGTTCCATCCACGTAGTTGCAAATGGCAAGATTTCATTCTTTTTGATTGGTGAGTAATATTTCATTGTATATGTTTATATACATCACATCTTCTTTATCCATTCATCCATTGATGGATATTTGGGCTCTTTCCATACTTTGGCTATTGTTGATAGTGCTGCTATAAGCACTGGGGTGCACGTGCCCCTTCGAAACAGCACTCCTGTATAGTTTGGATAAATACCTAGTAGTGCAATTGCTGGGTTGTAGGGTAGTTCTCTATTTTTAATTGCTTTTCCTTTCTTTTTCAGGATTGCTTTGACTATTCAGGGTCTTTTCTGGTTCCATACAAATTTTAAGATTGTTTGTTCTAGCTCTGTGAAGAATGCTGGTGTTATTTTAATAGGGATTGCAGAGCTGTGTTTTTAAATCTTATTCTTTGGATTTCAGTTAGCCTATTGATGATCTGCTCAATGCTTCCAAACTGATGTGCTTAAAATCAACTTCAAATTCTGACACTTTGGTTGAAATTTACTTTGGAAACTGTACTTTCCAAACCTGGAACTGCTGCTGGATGGGATCTGAAGAAGAAAGGTGGCAGTGGTATGGGAGATCTGGAAAGTGAGTATGTGATTGAACAGCACCTCTTCTTTCTTTGGTTCTCCACACACCTTTGGAGACATGTGGCCTCAATGAGGGTCTGCATTCTCAAACATCTATTGGTTTTGGCTTGAAGGTTCTGTTTTCTGCAAAGCTTGTTTGATTTTTCTTTCTCAGTTTTAGAAGATGTGCACTACTTTTTATTTTATGTTTCCCCCCCCCCGGAAGATACTAATAGATATAGTTGTGTAAGCCTTCAACCAAGAATTACATCATTTGACATGGAGAGATACTACATATTCACATTGAGCTTTTTTCTATGATCCAGGTCATATTCTGTCCATGCTGATTTATATATGAGTGCTCAAGTTGAGGAAAGAAAAAAGGCCAAAAGTGTCCTAGGACCTGTGCAAAAATGACTCAAAAAGAGATAACTAAACATTTTAACATGGGTGGATATTTGATATTATAGAGTTATTGTTAATTGTTTTAGTTGGTATAATGAGTTTTTGACAGTTTTTAAGGCATAATTATTTTTAGAAATATATGCTGAAATATTTGTGGATGAAATGATATGATATCTGAGATTTACTTTGAAATAAATGGAAGTGGGAGTAGATGGGGATATGGGTCGACTGAGATTAACTGTGAGTTGCTCATGGTTGAAGTTGTGTCCTAGGTATATGGTAGTTCATTATTATTTCTGTCTACTTTTATTAGCATTTAAAACCTTATGAAATAGAAAGCTGAAAAATGAAGTCAGAGTTTTAAAATGCTCTGTAGACAATGTGTGTTCTTCTCCCTGCTGTCAGGTCAGGTCTTGGACCTAGTAACTGGAGGGTTGAATAGAAAAAGGGACAACACCAGGCACAAAGCTGGTTATTGCGGAGTGTGCTTGTGTGTATGTGTGTGGGTTTTTTTTAGATTTGTTTTAGATTGATTTTTCAGGTTGTTTTAGATTGGTATATTGAATTATGCTTATCCCTTTTATTAGTTGTGACTATATAATAGCAACTGAGATGTGGAAAAATCTTTAGTTCTCATATTTATTAGCTGTTTCTTCAGTAAATTTTCAGGTAAACATTATTATTTTTGCTTAATTACTGAAAAAAGTCATAAAGATTGAAACACTTTCCTAACGTTCATTGAGTTAGTAGCATAGGCAGAAAGTAAGACACTGTTAGTGATATTTTTAGCTGAGTTTACCAGTCTTCATGTTATCCTAACATTTCCATGAGTTTTAGCCACAATTTTTGTTTTTTACTATAACAAAGTCAAATACTTTAACTTAGGCATCATGGAACAAGTTCAGATAATGAAGTGCCAACTGGATTTTGGCACCATTCCTTACATATTTGTCATCAAGAGTCAAAAGTAATAGGAAAGAAATTAGGCAGATAAAAGCAGTTTGGTTTCGCAGGAACGGAATTGATGTTGTACAGTCAGTGCTGTGGAATTCAGAACTCTGCCACTACAACTACCACTACCATCCTCTCTAATCAGTTTCAGCAGATGTGTTGGGTTGAATTAACATCCGGAAATCCTCTACTACAATGAAACTAAACATTTCTGCCTAAGTCTACAATATTTAGTCATAGCTCATGTTTATTCCTTTTACGTTCTGAAACTATTATACATGGCTTGTCATTGAATTAACTTTCAATTAGTGTTCCCTTGTTGAATTTTGCCAGGAAGGCTGCCTGATCTTTTGACCAACTAATATGGTATTAGGAGGCATTTTGGAGAGAGTGCTATACTTCTTTTTATAACAATGTTCCCAAAGTCAGAGTTTTAACCAGATTCTTTTTGTTTGCCTCTCTGATTTCACTGACTTTAGTAGAAGTTGATTCTATCTCTCTTTTTAAAAGTATTTATTTATTTTGAGAGAGAACGAACATGTGAGCAGGGAAGGGGCAGAGAGAGAGAGAGAGAGAGAAGAGAGAGAGAATCCCAAATCTCTGATTTGAGGCTTAAACTCAGGAGCTGTGAGATCATGACCTGAGCTGAAGTCAGACATTTAACCAACTAAGGGACCCAGGTGCCCTGAATGTTGATTCTATTTTAAAGTAATCTCTCTGTTATGTTTAACCACCAAGTATATCATTTTTTTTAGATTTTAGTTGGAGTAATTCTCTATTACCTCAATTTCTTAGACATGATTGAGCAGAGCACATGTTGTAGCTATTTATGTGGACTTGTTAGGAGTTCACCATTTCTGTTAAGGAAGAGTTACTATGCCTAGAAAAGATGTGAAACGTGTATATTACACTTGAGATCTCCATAGGCTACAATGAGGAAACCCAAAATGGGTGGAAGTATCAATAGTTATTCTCTTTCCAGGTATTGTTTATTACTTCTGTTTCTGCCCAGTTCACTCTTTCAGTGCCAAGTTGATAGAAGATTCCATGGGAATAGTTTCTGTACCATGGTAACCAATCCAGTTGCTCTGGAAGCCAGTTTGGTGATAACAGCATTGTAAAAGTCATGAACAAACAGCACTTTGCCTTTGTCTGAATCCATATGATTGGTTTTAAAATTGGGGAGCTTCCGCCATCTTCAAGCAAGAGCCTAAAAAAAAGGAAATTATTATATTAATGATGTACTACGGTCACATTGTTCCAATCTAGACACTGAAGAGTACATTATAATAGTGGGAGTATTAATTCTTGCTTGTCACATGGTGAAACAAAGATACAATAATTATCAGGATTCTGAATGGAAAATTTCATTTGAGTAAGTAAATTACTCTGAAAGCACTAACCCTTGAAGAAGCACAGAATGGGTTAAAGCAAGAACAGAAAATTTCAAAATGCTTCTGTGGTCATGTAGACAATTGCTTCAGAGTTTAATCATCCTCCATTTCCCTTTAACAGAGTGGGCCCCTCATTCAGAGTCAGTTCAAACAACCAAGTACCAATTCCTCTGAAGCATGGATTCAGGTGGCAGAGTCTCCTATTTCCTTCAGTAGAGATGTTGCTAATAGAGGTCAGATCCAACCACAAAAAATCTCCAGTAAGATATCCATAGGAAAATAAATCTAATAACTATCCTCTTCTGTTCCAAAATTATTCTAGAATTAGTGGGTATTTTTGACTTGAAAGGATCACTATTTTTTAGAAAATACCCAACCTCCTATTGAGTAATTAATTTGCTGAATGATAAGGTTGGTTCAGAAAGATCTGGGGTAGCCATCTATACAGTTTTCACCCGAATGACGAGGAATAAACCAGAATAATTTTTGCCTTAGGTCCCAAACATGGAAAATAAAAAACAAAACCCAAAGACCACTCTTTGTACAATTCTGTTTCATATGAAATGCTTATTAAACACCTTACAGATGCATTTTAACATTCATATTAAAATTAAACTGATCTTGGTTCAATAAACTTGTGCCACCAAGAAATATGACATCTGTGGAATGTTTAAGCTCAGTAATTGGGTCATGAAAATACTAAACAGAGACCCAAACTCACTTGGAAATGTTTACTTTTTTTAAAAAACAGAATTCTCAAGTGCCTCTCTGCTTTGTGATTTCATCCAGGACAAGAATGAAAATACTGAAATGTGGCAGGATTTCTAACAGAGTGTAAGCCAAGAAACACTGAAAACACAGTCTTGAGATTTCCGGTTTAATTTCCAGGACAAAGAGATTCATTGTCAGTTTATATCATCTCTGCTACATGGATACCTGGATCAACAAAAGCTGGTGACCTCTGTGGGGTCACCCAATGCCCCATTTTGGCTCTGATTTTGCACTACTCTCCACAGTCGTGAAGTACTGGGATGAGGCCAGCCTTTCTTTACCACACTGGCTCCCAATCATTCCCAAAGGAAGAACTGGAAAATATTTGGGATTTTTCTTCTATACTTTCACATTAGTTTATTCTCAGAGCACTTATCATTTGTGTTTTGAGCCACATGTTGGGTAAAGATGGAAGAAGCATTTAACTACTTTTGCTCCCTAAAGAGCAATATCATATTTTTGTTAGTATAGTGCTTTGTTTTGCTTTGTTTTGTTTTGTTTTGCTTTGACACACAGCTTCTGTAAAAATTAAAGTCTTTCTCTTTGTACTTAAGTACCCAATTCATGGGAAGAAAAATAAACATCAACTCATGACTTTTTCATGTTATGAATTTAGTTGCTTTTCATGACAGTTTTTTTATGGTATCATTCAACTCATTGTCTTACACCTATTACATGTAGCAAAAATGTATCAATTTTATAGATTCTGTGACCAAATTCATTAGTACTGTGGGTTTCAGTTAACACTATTTTTCACAAGTGCCATTTTCTTTCCTTGTAATCTTAACTTTGTTCACGTGCTTAAATGTAGAGATAAGAAAAGAAAGGCAGGACTGTGGGGCAGCTGGGTGGATTAGTCAGTTGAACATCTGACTTTGGCTCAAGTCATTGTCTTATGGTTCATGGGTTCAAGGCCTACATTGGCTTCAGGTCTCAGTAGGGAGCCTGCTTAGGAAACTGTCCCCCATCTACCTGCCCCTACCCTGCTTGCACACACTCATGCTCTCTCTCTCTCAAAAATAGATAAACAAAAAAAGGGCAAGATTGGGGCGCCTGGGTGGCTTAGTTGGTTAAGCGTCCGACTTACGCTTAGGTCATGATCTCGCGGTTCGTGGGTTCGGGCCCCGCGTCGGACTCTGTGCTGACTGCCAGCTCAGAGCCTGGAGCCTGTTTCGGTCTGTGACTCCCTCTCTCTCTTACCCTCCCCTGCTCACGCTGTCTCTCTCTCTCCTCTAAAAATAAATAAAACATTTAAAAAAAAAAAAAAGGGCAAGATTGTTAGCAGGCAATTGTTTCACATTGCCATGTCATATACAATTTCATGAAATAAGACAAAGAAATAAACAAAGAACTAAAGGGAAACAGAGGTTATTAGATTTGATTAAAGTATGAAATTTGGTTCTCAGCTGTCCTGATTTGTTTTGGGCCAGAATGCATTAGATGAATATTATTATTTATTTATTGCTGAGCTTTGTGTGTGGCTGTGTTCAGCAATATCAGTGTATCTTGTGCTACTTTACTGTATCTTTCATATCCATTTCTTTTTTTTACCTTCCCATGGCCACCACTTTATGTCAACATTTAATACCTTACATTTTAGAAATTAGCCATAGCTTCCTGGCTGGAAATGACAAACTCAGGTGACTATCCACAAGAACAGTAGGATTAAGCTGGGAATAAGTTGATCTGAGAGAGGCTGGGCTGAGCAGATAAAACTTTTGGAGTCAGCTTACTGTTCATTCAGCTTCCGTCTTGAACCACCACTGCTGAGTCACTCTATACCATTGTCTTTTTACTACCTGCACTGCTGCTTCCAACTAATTCCTCCAAAGACTTAGCCACTAAACTGAAATCTTTTGGTTTTACTCCAGTTTGATATGTAAAACTGTTCTTTCATGTTCTACCATGACCTCTATCCCTGATTTTTGCTCTCCATATATACTTCCCAGCCTGCATCTGCTTTAGACAACCAGCACTTTACAGCATGGCACTTCAGTTTTTCATGACAATTGACAGTGAAAATTATGGAAGAATTATGACTCATCTTGATACTCAAGTATCAGTCACCAAGGGAATTATTCTAATGATTTGCCTTCTATGTACAATATTTGTTCTCTTTGTGGAGGCACTCACCAATTACATTTTTGTAAATGCAAATTGTTGTCTATTGGAAGGGAAGATTAATGGAATTAAATAATGCTTTTTTTTAATCAGTTGAATTATCAGATTGGGTGAGAGGGTTTCTAGATAGCTTAGAAGAATCTGCAAGGTTACATAGTATCTTTTAGTGTAGTGGCTTTTTATGTTCTTTATTTTAAAGAAATAGAGTCAGCTCATAACGTCAATATTGCCGTCCATTCTATGACCTTGCCTCCTTTATTTTTGTGTCTTCTGATTGATCATTGAAGGAAGCATGTTGTATGGTTTGTGGCATCTTGATCTTTGGGTCTTCATTTAGATATTCCCTTTTCTGTGCTGGGTGTTCTGCTTTGCTCTTAGTTTTATACTAATCTTTGCTTTTTTCTTCTGGTATCTTTTGATACCAAGTAAACCATAGACATTCAACCCTTTCGGCAAAAATTGGCAGTCACCTTCCTCTGACTTTGTTTTTATTTATCCTGGTGCATAGCCCTTAACTTAACTCCCAGTTTTGACCCATCTGCTATTTTTAGACATGTTTGCTAATCTTGCTTTCCCCAGTGCTGGCACCCTTTATGGTTGAAACTGATTCCTCTGGCTCTTTTTATTTATTTATTATTATTTTTTAAATGTTTATTTATTTATTTATTTTTGAGACACAGAGAGCGCAAGCAGGGGAGGGGCAGAGAGAGAGGGAGACACAGAATCAGAAGCAGGCTCCAGGCTCTGAGCTGTCAGCACAGAGCCTGATGTGGGGCTTGAACTCATGAGCTGTGAGATCATGACCTGAGCCTTAGTCAGATGCTTAATGGACTGAGCAACCCAGGTAACCCCCTCTGGCTCTTTTTAATCTCAGTTACAGGGGATGGGACTTCCTTTCGTCCTGTCCACAGCTCCTGAGATCCTAAAACTTGATAAGGTTTACTTCTCTGGCCCAGAGTATCTTGATCCTCTGGTAAGTGCCTAAATGCCTCCTGACATGAAATGCTGATTACTCTTCATCTTTCTCTCCAAATTCATCTTTATCCCTTTCTTCCCAGCTTTGTTTCTTGAAAGCTTGACTTCTTTATGGATTCTACCACCCAAACTCTCTTGTCTTCTAGTTTCCATGTGGGTTCAGCAGTGATGGAAATTAGAGATAAGAGAAAGTGGAGTATTATTCTCTCTGCTTCTCCTCACCTTGTTTGGGAAATGCCATCTTCCTTTACTTATAGTTCTAGCTATTTTAATTAGGGGGCCCTATTCTAGTGGCTTCAGCCCTTACTGGGTAACATGATCCTCTTTTTATCTCATCTAGTATGGAGTAGGTAAAAGCTTTCCACTGAAGCTTGTCCTTGGGTGTATTGCCATTCTTCACTGGTAGTCTTAATCTGGCCCACACTTTTGTAAATAGTTATGTCATTAAACTTTCTTCAATTAATCCTTTGTACCATCTATTTCTTGCAGGATTTCTGATGGGTTTGAGAATGAGACACAAAGCATGTGCAATTGATGCTGGTAGGTCTTTATAAATGTGACTTCCCTTTGGGGGATGGTGATGTGAAGGTCACACTATGTCTTAGAGTTTTGTGTACACACATCTTAAGCAGATGGAAAAACACGTATTGTGAAGAGGGGATTGTTTGAGGAATATGGATAGTTAGGATTTTCTCTTTGAGGAGATGAAATATTAGGACGGGTACCCTTGGATAGTCTGCTACTTTTCTGCTAAATTAGTACTTTATAGAATAGGCACAGTAACAGGCAATAGAATAGGTATAGGGAAGGTTAGAGCAGAAGTTGAAGCATATGTGCATGAATCAGCTAGTCCACCCAGAGTGGATTTGGACTTCTTTTCTCCTTTGGGGGTAATTAATGTCTGTTATACTAAAGTCAGCTTATGAATTAAGTATAAAACTGCATACCTATGAGGATTGGCTTTCCCCTCTACTGAGGCAGAAAAAGACAAGTGGGCAGAGCCTCATTAGCACCTCAGATAGGGAGTAGGTAAGAGGATTTTAGCTGAATAGAGCTTTGAGTGTACAACAGAATCATTTCTGGTAGTGATTAGACTTTAGTGGCACTTGCTTCATAAGCTGAGCAGGAAGAAGTACCTGAGGGCATGCATTTTGTGAAGAGTAATGACAATGGTTGCTGAGACTTTCTGCAAGAACTGTGAGGCTATCAGAACAACAGGAGAAGTGGGACCAGTAAGAAGCTAATCCTGATGTGTACTCACTTTCTGAGGAGGCCTTCCTAGAAATATGGCAGTGGCAGTGGTGTCACATTCAAAGTTCAATTGTGGGTTACCAAATTATTGTCTTAATCCACTGGTCTACAGCCCTAACATGTCTCTACTTTTAAGGCCCATCAGATTGCAGGAAATTTGGGGTGTTTAATCACTGTGTGCAGATTCCACTATTTTTGTCAAAAACATTGAACTACACAGCCCAATTTAGGTGTAGAGTTTAGGAATTATCTGGCAAATCACTTTGTGCCAACAGCTAAATGGATTCATTCTGAACCCAAGATGATTTTTTTTTTTGGCTTATTCAGTCAATCTGAATTGGCTGTCTATGGTAGACAAAGTTAACAGATCGTGGACTGTTAGACAAGGGACTATTACTAGCAGAATGAAGTGGAGTCATATTCAGGGAAATCATGAAAATCTTATGTTTCATTGGGATTAGAAAAGAAGAGTGAAGAACTACATATATGTAACTTTTGCGGGGGGCACTAAGAGGTGAAATACTGATTGAAAGTTAGTGTTAAAAACAGAAGTTCCATGTTCTAAAATTTTAGGTCAGGGCAAAAAATTAATAGCAATAAATATTCATCTTTTGACCTGTGTCATTTGAAATGGCTGATGAAATGGACCCAGTTCATCAGATTTCTGTTCCATGTTCATTGGGCAGGGGTGATTTCAGACAAGTCTCTCAGTCTTTGCCCTGAATTAAATCTCTACCCTTTATGTTTCTCCAGTTCTATCCTACTCAATAAAGAACCACACAACCCACACTCACAGTGAACAAAGCTATTATTTAATGGAATCTTTCCACTGTGAAACCAAATTATTTTAATTGGCTTAAAATATTACTAAATACTGAAAACCAAGTACGCGACCTCCGGCCCTGCTAGTGTTTAAGATATCATACTCTTCATTCTTTCTGGTGAAAGTCTCAGGCCCATTTCTGAAGAAGGGCCAAATGTAAATAAATTCATAGTGTTTAGATCAGGGTTTTGCCAATGTATATTATGTCTCATATAAGCCTTTATTATATAACTTCCTTCTTTGGGTTTTACAGAGTTCTTGTTTGTTGACACTCAGGGTGTGTCTAGAAAGTATATTTTTGATTTATCCTACTCACCTAGGCAGAGTGCCCTGGACATTAGAGGATCTGGTTTATACTTCATGGTTTATTTTTGTGGTTGTATATTTCTTACATTTTGTTCATGTGCCCTTGGACTTAGGAAAAGCTTGACAGCTCATTTTTATAAATCAATAAATAAGTAAGTAATACATCATGGATCAAAGGCCACAGCAGCAGCACCGTAGAGAGAATTATATTGTCCTAGGCACTTATGTACTTATAATGATGATATCCTTGGACCCAAGGCCTAACACATTTTTCATTAGAACTATTAGATTCCATACAAGATCAACAATTATAAACACTCTAGTGAAGATGATTAAAATTCAATAGGCTTCTTTTACAGACTTCAGAGTTTTGTATTCTCACATCTTCCTCTTTGGCCTGACTTCTTTCTGTATTTCAAAATTCCCTTGTTTGATTTCCAAAAACTACTCTGTTAATACCTCTTAAACCCAGAGGCACAATTGAAGAAGAATGAAACTTGGAATTCTCAAATCTTTAATGGGCCTCCTAGGGGCCAGGTCTATCTTAGGAATTCCATCCAAGAGCAAGCATGCCTATCACTCTACATGCTACAGGTCAAACTTCAGAACCTCTAGTCCAAGAGGGGATTTTATCTTTTGTAAAATCCACCAGGTTTCCTTTGGGAAGAAAAGAACAAGCTTGCGAGGGGTACTTCTCAGAAGCTGTAATTTAGAATGTACTCTATGCATATGGGGATATTCGTCTGCCTTATTGAGCACTGTCTCCCAGCTCTCAATAAAGTGCCCGGCATAGAGGAGGACTCAAACATTCTTTGTTGGATCCATGAATGAATAAATATAATTTTTAAAGACAGGTAGAGTGCCAACAATTAAGTAGGTAGTATTAAGTCTTTAACTTAAACCTATATTTCAAAGCAAAACAAAGGACAGTTTATGAATAAAAGAAATTAAAATATGGGGAGATGGAAAAAAAAAAAGGAGAGGCAATGTGGAAGGGAGAGAAGAAACAAAATTATAGCACTTTGTCCTGATAATGCTATTGCATACTGGGCATAATAGTATGCTTAGTTTTCTGTTAAATTGCCTTATTTTGGCTTTTCCTTTCTGTTTTGTTGTCAATAGCACTGGACAAACTTAAGCAAAATCATGGTCATTGAAATTTGTCTTAAAAGCATCTTCGTCCCTTTCATTATTTTATTCCCAAAAATTAGAATAATAATGTCACATCAATAAAAATAGCTCACATCCTTACTCTGTGCCAGGCATTAGCCGAAGGGTACTATGTTCTAATTATACTAAATCCTCATGACTACCCTATAAAGTAAATGCCATGATTTCTTGAATTCTACAGATGAGGAGATTGAGATGAAGAGATTTAAAGGAGTTAAATTCCTTTGCCCAAGGTCACACAGCATGCATGTAGTAGATTTGGACCTAGGTAGCCTTTCCCCACACCTTATCTGGGTGTCCAGGGTCCTTAATGCGTCCTCCTGGTACCTACAACCAAATTACAGTGCTCACTCCAGCTGTGAAGCCTCCGGGGGCCTCCAGTGTAGCTGGATGGGCTTTCCTAATCATATATCCTTTAAAACTTATTTGTCTTATGTGCTTCAGAGCCCTGCACTGAGAAATAAATCCTCGCTAATGGATTAAGAGCTGATAATGAGTTTAATTTGTTGTTATTCCAAGGAAGTTTATTTATGTATTTAACAGAGGCTGCTTGAAGATTTGCTTTGCTCAAAGGAGTGACTACACTACTGAGAAGTTCAGACAGCTGGTAGATCTTTGGGAGAGGGACACTAATTTGGTCTAGGCTGACTTTTCAGTGCCCTTCGTATCACACTAAAAAAGCAGACATCTTTTTAGCATATGCTCTAGGAAGATGTGATAAGATAGTAAGTGTTGCATGTTCCTTCATTATTTATAAGTAATTCTAGTCTGGCTCATTCATATGTATGTACTTATTTCCCCTTTTGGCTGTGAGAGCACCCAGGGAAGTTTTTGCCTGTATTCTTGGGAGACAGGGTAGTTTCACACTGTAGAAGAGAGACTGCATTGCTTTGTTTGATTGACATTTGTGCTGATGCAGCAAGCAAACAAACTTCTCTGTGTGTGTGTGTGTTCTGAATCAATTCAGAATTCCTGTTTTAGTGGTATTGTTTGGTTGTGGCATATGTGTGTGGATGGAAAAAAGGAGAGAGAAGGTGAGAGAGGGAAGAGAGAGAAGAGAGTGAGGAAAAACTCTGGATTGAATTAGAACTGAGTTTAAATCTGTGCCTTTCTCTGAGAACCCTCCTGTATCCTAGCCGTGAGAACTTGGGCAAGCTAACTTACCTCTCTGGTACTCAATTAGGAGACCTTCTTAGTTTGGACATGGTATAATTCTGTAATTCAGTGATTTAAATGTTTGCCATTTGTAAACTTTTACTTTAAGGGCCTCACCCACTGTTTTAGGTTGAGTTCCCAAGAAGCTGACCCTAAGACAAATATTCCTCTGCAAGTGATTTTTTAAGGAAGGTTTTCAGGGAAAAGCGGTAAATGGATGGCAAGGCAGTCAGGAAAGTAGGAGGCCAAGCAAAGATCCAACTTGGGCAGAGTCCTGCAGAATGTCTATCAGCCTTATCCACAGTGGAGCTCTGGAGTGTTGGTTGTGACTTGGGGTTATCATGACATGAGGCAAGGGAGCTGGGTTTTCTACCCCTATCACTTGTTAAGGGCCATCTTGTCTCCCCTGTTCACCTTCTCCCCAGATCCGTGAACTCATTTCTCCCAGGCATGCATGCATGCAAAGGGACTCCAGCAGCCCGAGGACAGTTCTTTTAAAAAAGAGTGGGTGTCAAGGGATACAGGAGTGCTGATGCATAGGGGCACATGTACCCCAGTGTTCATAGCAGCACTCTCCACAATAGCCAAAGCATGGAAAGAACCTAAGTGTCCATCAACTGATGAGTGGATCAAGAAGATGTGGTATATTTATACGATGGAATACTACATGGCAATGAGAAAGAATGAAATCTGGCTATTTGTAGCAACATGGATGGAACTAGAGGGTGTTATGTTGAGTGAAATAAGTCAGGCAGAGAAGGACAGATACCATATGTTTGCACATATAGGTGGATTAGGAGGAAGCTAACAGAGGATCATGAGGGAGAAGAAGGGGAAAAATAGTTGGGAAGAGGGAAGGAGGCAAACCATGAGAGACTTTTGAATGCTGAGAACAAACTGAGGACTGATGGCGGTAGGGGAGAAGGGAAGGGGGGTGATGGGCATGGGGGAGGGCACTTGTTGGGATGAGCACTGGGTGTTATACGTAAACCAACTTTACAATAAACTATTTAAAAAAAAGAATGGGTACTAGCTGTTAGAAGTGAAAGCATATTTAAGGGGAAATGGTGCACAAAAATGGTGGAAGAAGATCTGAGAAGACCTGTTTTGGAGCACTATTCACCTCCATTCTAACATACATTGTGAAAATGGCTAAGTTTGTGACATAGCTGTTATTATCAACATTCAGTTTACACAGAGAGAAAGATGGTAAATTAGCCACTCTCTTTCCAGGACTCACCAGTGAGGCCAAATGCTATTGTCAAACCAAACCAATTCATTTTTCTTCTTTTTATTGATAATGCATTTTCTTTTTTTGTTTATTTTTGAGAGAGAGAGAGAGAGAGAGAAGCAGAGAGAGAGGGGGACAGAGGAGCCAAAGTAGGCTCCATGCTGACGGCAGTGAGACTGGTACGGGGCTCGACCTCACAAAGTGTGAGATCATGACCTGAGCCAAAGTTGGACACTCAACCAACTGAGCCACCCAGGTGCCCCCAAGTCAAACCAATTCTTATCCTTAGATCTGATTGCTAGCAAGGTTTCAGGAGACATGAGAAAGGCAGCAATTACATCTACTGCAGTGGAGAACTTGGATTCCCTCCTTGGTCAGTATAAAAGCCAGAGATAGCCTTAGGACAAAGTTGTCTGCTTTTTGTGCCTTGATGTCCTGAAGTTTATAAATGAGAATACCTAAAAACTAAAAAGGTAGAAACTAAAAGGTGACTAGGGGAATCTATGCATATTCAAATATTCTTAAAAGCCAAGCTATTTATGTTCAATTTTTAGGCAATGGTTTTATTCTCTTCTCAGACTTACTTATTTTTTTTAATGAGTTACTCATTTCTTTCAAAACATCTACATACTTAAAATGTTTTCCTTATGAATCAATTTTTTATTTGACAGAAGTGAAGATACTTGTGCCCATAAAAAATGCCATGTGTTTTTGAAGTGTTAGAAAAAACAGCGCTTTGGCACTAAACAAAGCTGAGGCAGGAACGTAGGAGAGCAGCTGCAGAATGACAGAAAAAATGGAAGATAATGAGACATGTGAGAGAATGTATAATTTAATGTGGGGCTTGAAGCAAATGGCGGGAGGAGGAACATAAATGAGAAAACAGTTAAAAATAGTGACTAAAATGACTTTAAATCCAATAAAACATAAAATGCATCAATTAGTGCTTAAACGTTGGAGGAGGCATGATGCTGCGAAAGAATCTGGAAAAGGCTGACAGATTTTTAGTCTATGAATTTAAATTCATAGGACCAACAACTTCTCTGCCTAGAGAGATGTATCTGCTGTTTTTTCTTCTTATACTAGTTGACAAAATGACTTCCTTTCTTTTCCACTTTCTGAGATGTGAATCAATCTGTTATAAAAGCCTCGGTTTTTAGTTTTCTGAAAACATTCCACAAGATGTATGGAAAAATGTGTTCAAGTTTTAGAAAATTCTTGGAACTCCTGCAAAACTGTGGATCACCCTGCATATGGATATTAGAGGTACTTCTTAGTTGTTGGCCAGAGTTGGCTCATTGTGCTAGGTTGATGGAATTTTGGGGAATGATGGCAAGGAACATGTGGTCCCTGTGATGCCTGTTTACTTCTTAGATTTTTAAAAAAAATATTTAGAGAGAGAGAGAAAATGAGAGAGAACAGGAGAGGGCAGAAAGAGAGAATCCCAAGCATGCTCTGCACTGACAGCATAGAGTCCATTGTGGGGCTTGATCTCATGAACTGTGAGATCATGACCTAAGCCAAAATCAAGAGTGTGCACTTAACTGACTGAGCCTCCCAAGCATACTTCTTCCTGGCTTTTAATGATAATTCCCATGAGCCTATATATTAGATCCTGTAACAATAACATCCAGAGTCTGTGCAGTAAGTGTGTATTCCATGAGAAATTATGGAAAGCTTTTAAGAACCTGAAGCTTTTAAGAACGTGCTGGCTATCTGTTTTCCTGTAATGGTTTACCTGAGGCTTGTGTTCATGGAAATAAAGGCCTGGATGATTTTTGGAGACCTTGCTGTTTCTTTCTTTTCTGATTTCTTTCTTCCTGTGTTCTTCATAGTAAGTACTCAGTGCTGGTTGGATACATAAAGGAGTAAAATAATAGGAAAATGAGGTTCACAGTTTATGCCAACAAAATGACAAATTTTCACCTTAGAATTTGAGGACAATAAGTCTTTTATATTTAACCAAAGTCCAGGATAACAACATGCGTCTCATACTTTGTGTTTTACATTTTCAAAATTCTTACTATTGATTCTTCTTATAATAAATGTGGACTTCTAATGGGTTAGTTTTCTAGTTTTTCTCCAGTTTTCCTCCAAATCGATAGTATATGTAATAGTCAACTTAGCACTGAGGAAGCATGGTAGATAATACATTTCTTTCTAAGAGCTTTAAAAAATGTCTTCATTATCTTATTAGTTATAAGAATATACTTTGTAGAGAAATCTGTATCAGAATTTTGTGATCCGGTATGGTTTTCTACTCCTATCCATTTACATTAAGGTCATATTTCTTTTTTTAAAGTTTATTTATTTACATATGGAGATAGAGAGAGAGAGAGAGAATGAGAATGAGAATTAGTGGAGGAGGGGCATAGAGAGAGAGGAAGAGAGAGAATCCCAAGAATGCTCCAGGCTTTCAGGCCTGAGACACCCAGGCACCCCTTAAGGTAGTATTTTTAAAAAATGGTCTATGAACCCATTGCCTCAGAATCACCTTGAATGCTTGTAAAAATCCAGATTCCTGGACTCTAAACAAACCAATGAAATAGAATTCTAGGGCTTAGTGTAGTGTAGGAAATCTGCATTTTTCCAAGATCCCAAGGTAATTCTTTTTTTTTTCCTCTTTTTATTTATTTGTTTATTTATTTTTTATTACAAATAGTTTATTGTCAAGTTGGTTTCCATATAACACCCAGTGCTCATCCCCACAAGTGCCCTCCTCCATGCCCGTCTCCCCTTCCCCCCCACATCCATCAGTACTCAGTTTGTTTCTCAGCATTCAAGAGTCTCTCATGGTTTGCTTCTCTCCCTTTCCCCCATCATTTCCCCCCTTCTTCTCCCCCATGGTCCTCAGTTAAGTTCCTCCTATATGTGCAAACATGATATTTGTCCTTCTCTGCCTGACTTATTTAGCTCAGCATGACACCCTCAAGGTCCATCCATGTTGCTACACATGGCCAGATTTCATTGTTTCTCATTGCCATGTAGTATTCCATGTAACCACATCTTCTTGATCCATTCGTTCGTTGATGGACACTTAGGCTCTTTCCATGTTTTAGCTATTGTGGAGAGTGCTGCTATGAACATTGGGGTCCATGTGCTCCTATGCATCAGCATTTCTGTATCTGATCCCAAGGTAATTCTTGTGAAAAGTTGAGAACTACTGGCTTAAAGTGTAGAGGGTACCCCAGGCAAAATTGTGCAGAAAGCTTTGTCTTCAAAGATGTTTGGCTACTCTTCCATGTTCCTTCCCTGCCATCAGCACCTCTGGTTTTTATGTCAGTACCCTAGATATATTTTACAATGAATTTATACTAATGTGTGAATTACAGGATTTGTTACCCATCCCAGATTATGTATTTAAAAAATAAGACTGCTGAGGATAGTAACCTAGGCCTAAAAATGACTGGCTCTCTAATAGTGGGTTGTTAGCCACTGTAACAAAGGAATTATTTGGGGGGTTGGGAAACCTCCTCAGCAACCATCACATCACTAAGGCAACTTTCAACCACCTACTCACCAGATGGCCCTTCTAAAATCACTTAGTGCTGGGTACCTGGAAGCAAGAGTCTGAATAGGATGAGGCTAAACCAACAGCAATCTTGTTTTTCACTGTCCCTTTAAAAGTATTTAATTAGGAAAAATTCTTGCCCTTTCCCAGATGAAAACTTGTGCAGTTGCAGGACATTCTGGTCCTTTAAAGTAAAAAAATGCAGTCTCAATGGAGTCATTCACAGCATCTAGTTTCATGTAATAATCAAAACTTTGAACTTGATTTAAAACTAAATCTTCCCTTTTCCCCAGCTAGGCTTTGCCTTGGGTTGTCTGCTCACAATGGTCTTTCTCCTTTTTCCCCATGTGGCATTTCTTCTCCTCTCTTAGCTATATAACTACTATTTCTTACCCTGCCAGGATTGAACTAAGGGGACACTGGATAGGTAGGAGGGACAGGAATGTTCTTTTTGGATTGGTACAATCTCAGGATGGTTTTACACTTCCGTCAGTTCAGAAAATGCCACTGGACACATTTGATTGAATGTCTTATGATGTGGATGATACACTTTTGTCAAATTGACTGTTCTCTCCTTAGCCGATATTTCTCCCTCCCTCCTTCTTTCCTTCCAGCTTTCTTTCCTCCTTCTATCTTTTCTTTTTCTTTTTTCTTTGTTGGATCACTCCATACAGATGTGCTTACTCCAAAGTGATCCTCTCAAACAGTATTTTAAATGACTTCAAATAAAATCAAATGGTTTTTTCCTTTTGCGTCAATACTTGTGGCTCTTTTTCCTCAACAAATCCTGGGAACCCAGGCAGATTATGGTACAGCTGCAGCCTCTCCTTTGCGTTGTACTAGCTAGACAGCTATTTCAGATATCTATTGCTGCACAACAAACAACTGACACAGTGGTAAAATAACAATGATCTATTATATCTAGTGGTTTTTTGAGTTGACTAGTTACTGGTGTCTTTGCCTGTTTTGGCTGGGCTTACTCATGAGCTGCATTCAGCAAGAGGATTGGCTGGGCTGGAACACCCATGATGGCCTCCTTCATGTGTCTAACAGTTGGGGATGGTTATACCTGGGATGTTACCTCTTATCCCCCCCAACCAGTGTCTTTCAGCAGGTAAAACTGACTTTATAAGTGGTAGTCTTGATATTGTGTCCCAAGAGAGAACAGTAGAAGTTGCAAAGCCTTTTAAGGCTTAGGCTTCCAAGTCACATTTTGTTGGTCAAAGTCCAAAGGCCAGTCCAGATTCAAGGAATAAGGAAGTAGATGCCATGTTTTGATGGAGGAAGTGACAAAATCACAATGCAGAAGAGCTTAAACATTATGATGAGAGGAATTTGTGGTCCTATTTTGCAATTACCACACTTGACTTTTTAGAGTTTTTCAGATTTCTGTCAAATACCAGTTCACTGTCTCTATAACTTGCAGAAGATATATACTGAGCTCTCTGAGTGGTTCCATCGAAGAAACTCCCTAATCCTGGGCTTGAGGGCAGGCAAAGCAAGGGACAGAATGGCATATAAAACAATTCATTCCAAAGAAATCCTGTTTATAATCTGTTCTCTAATTTGTGATACCCCCATCTTTTTTTTTTTCAAAATTTTATTTAAATTCTAGTTAGTTAACATGCAGTACAATATTGGTTTCAGGAATATAATTCAGTGATTCATCACTTACGCACAACACCCAGTGCTCATCATAACAAGTACCTCCTTAGAACCCTTCATCTGCCATCCACCTGCCTCCATCATCACTATGTTCTCTATCTTTTAGAGTCTCTTATGATTTGTTTCCCTGTCTTTTATTTTTCCCCCACTCCCATATGCTCATCTGTCTTATTTTTTTAATCCACATATGAGTGAAATCATATCTTTGTCTTTCTTTCATTGACTTATTTTGCTTAGCATAATACATTCTGGCTCCTTCCACATCATTGCAAATGGCAAGATTTAATTCTTTTTGATGGTTGAGTAATATTCCATTATATATATATAATGTATATATTGAGTAATATTCATATATATGTATATATATATATACCACATCTTCTTTTTAAAACATTTTTCTAAACGTTTAATACTTAATTTTGAGACAGAGAGAGACAGTGCATGAGCAGGGGAGGGGCAGAGAGAGAGAGGGAAACACAGAATCCAAAGCAGGCTCCAGGCTCTGAGGTGTCAGCACAGAGCCTAACGCAGGGCTCAAACTCATGAACTGTGAGATCATGACCTGAGCCAAAGTTGGATGCTCAACTGACTGAGCCACCCTGACACCCCTATGCCACATCTTCTTTATTCATTCATTAATTGATGGACGTTTGAGCTCTCTCCATAGCTTGACTATTGGTGCTATAAATATCAGGTGCATGTAGCCCTTTGAGTCTGTATTTTTGTATCTTTTGGGTACATACCCACTAGTGAAATTGCTGAATCATAGGGTAGTTTTATTTTTAATTTTTTTGAGGGACCTCCATTCTATTATCCAGAGTGGCTGCACCAGTTTGCATTCCTACCAACAGTGCAAGAGGGTTCCCCTTTCTCTCCATCCTCATCAATGATGTTGTTTCTTCTGTTGTTAATTTTAGCCATTCTGACAGGTGTGAGGTGGTATCTCATTGTGGTTTTTATTTGTATTTCGCTGATGATGAGTGATGTTAAGCATCATATTATGTGTCTGTTAGCCATCTGGATATCTTCTTTGGAAATGTGTCTATTCATGTCTTTTGCCTATTTTTAAGTGGATTATTGGTTTTTTGGGTGTTGAGTTTTATAAGTTCTTTATAGATTTTGGATACAAACCCTTTATCAGATATGTCACTTGTGAATATCTTCTCTCATTCCATCCATTGCCTTTTAGTTCTGCTGATTGTTTCCTTCACTGTGCAGAAGCTTTCTATCTTGATGAAGTCCCAATAGTTCTTTTTTGCTTTTATTTCCCTTGCCTCTAGTGACATGTCTAGTAAAAAGCTGCTCTGGCTGAGGACAAAGAGGTTACTCTGCCTGTGTTCTCCTCTAGGATTTTAATGGTTTCCTGTCTCACATTTAGGTCTTTCATCCATTTTGAATTTATTTTTGTGATTGGTTTAAAAAAGTGGTCCAGGGGCGCCTGGGTGGCTCAATCGGTTGAGCTTCCAACTTCGGCTCAGGTCATTATCTCACAGTTCGTAGGTTCGAGCCCTGCGTCGGGCTCTGTGCTGACAGCTCAGAGCCCGGAGCCTGCTTTAGATTCTGTGTCTCCGTCTCTCTCTGATCCTCCCCTGCTCACGCACTCTCTCTCTCTCTCTCAGAAATAAGTAAAAACTTAAAAAAAATAAATAAGTGGTCCAGTTTCATTCATGTTCATTTTTTGGCTGACCAGTTTTCCCAACACCATTTGTTGAAGAGACTGTCTTTTTACCATTGGATGTTCTTTCCTGCTTTGTCAAAGATTAGTTGACCATATAGTTGTGGGTCCATTTCTGGGTTTTCTATTCTATTCCATTGATCTATCTGTCTGTTTTTGTGACAGTACCATACTGTCTTGATGACTACAGTTTTATAATATAGCTTGAAATCCAGACTCATGATGCCTCCAGTTTTATTTTTCTTTTTCAGGATTGCTTAGCTATTTGGGGTCTTTTGTGGCTCCATACACATTTTAGGATTGTTTTTTTCTAGCTCTGAAAAATGCTGGTGGTATTTTGATAGGGATTGCATTAAATGTGTATATTGCTTGGGTAGTATAGACATTTTAGCAATGTTTTTTCTTCCAATCCATAAGCATAGAATGCATTTTCACTTCTTTGTGTCCTCTTCAGTTTCTCTCATAAATGTTTTAGAGTTTTCAGAGTACAAATGTTTTACTTCTTTGGTTAGGTTTATTCCTAGGTACTTAATTGTTTTTGGTGCAGTTGCAAGTGGGATCAATTCCTTGTTTTCTTTTTCTGCTACTTTGTTACTGGTGTATAGAAATGCAACAGATTTCTGTATGTTGATTTTATATCCTGTGACTTTGCCAAATTCCTGTATTAGTTCTAGCGGTTTTTTGGTGAAGTCTTTCAGGTTTTCTACATAGAGTATCATGTTGTCTGCAAATAGTGAAAATTTCACTTCTTCCTTGCCAGTTTGGATGGCCTTTGTTTCTTTTTGTTGTCTGATAGTTGAGGCTAAGACTTCCAGTACTATGTTAAAGTGGACATCCTTGTCTTGTTCCTGATCATAGGGGTAAGGATCTGTTTTCCTCATTGACGATGATATTAGTTGGGGGTTTTTTGTATGTGGCCTTTATGATGTTGAGGTAGTTCCATCTATCCCTACTTTGTTGAGAGTTTTTATCAGGAATGGATGCTGTGTTTTGTCAAATGTTTCTTCTGCATCTATTGAGAGGATCAAATGGTTCTTATCCTTTCTTTTATTAATGTGTATCAGGTTGACTGATTTGCAAATTTTGAACCAGCCCTGTAGCCCAGAAATAATTCTCACTGGATTGTGGTGACTAATTCTCTTAATGTACTGTTGAGTTTGATCTGCTAGTATCTTGTTGAGAAATTTTGCGTCCATGTTCATCAGGGATATCTGCCTGTGACTCTCCTTTTTGGTGAGGTCTTTGTCTGGTTTTGGAATCAAGGAAATGCTGGCATTGTAGAATGAGTTTGGAAGTTTTCCTTCCGTTTCTATTTTTTGAAACAGTTTGGGAAGAATAGATATTAACTCTTCTTTAAATGTCTGGCAGAATTCCCCTGGGGAGCCACCTGGCCCTGGACTTTGGTTTGTTGGGAGCTTTTAGATTACTGTTTCAGTTTCTCTGCTGATTATGAGTCTGTTCAAGTTTTTTTATTTCTTCCTGTTTCAGTTTTGGTAGTTTGCAGGTTTTTAGGAATTTATCCATTTCTTCCAGATTGTCCAGTTTTTTGACATATAATTTTTCATAATGTTCTCTCATAATTGTATTTCTGTGGTGTTGTTTGTGTTCTCTCCCCTTTCACTTGTGATTTTATTTATTTAGGTCCTTTATCTTTTCTTTTTGATAAGTCTGACTAGGGATTTATTAATTTTATTCTTTCAAAGAACCAACACTTAATTTTGTTGATCTGTTCTACTGTTTTTGTTGTTGTTGTTGTTTCTTTATTATTTAGTTCTGCTTTAGTCTTTATTATTTTCCTTCTTTTGCTGGCTTTAGGCTTTATTTGCTGTGACTTTTCTAGCTCCTTAAGGTATATGGTTAGATTAAGGTTGTATATTCGAGACTTGTCTTTCTTCTTGATGTAGACCTGTATTACAATATGCTTCCCTCTTAGGACCGTCTTTGCTGCATCCCAAAAGTTTTGGACTGTCATGTTTTCATAATCTATTTTAATTTTGTCTTTAATTTCCTGGTTAGCACATTCATTCTTTAGTAGGATGTTCTTTAACTTCCATGTATTTGTGGTCTTTCCAAATTTTTTCTTGTGGTTGACATTAAGTTTCATACCGTTGTGGTCTGAAAATATGTATGGTATTATCTCAGTCTTTTTGTTTTTATCAAGGGCTGATTTGTGACTGAGTAAGTGATCTATTCTGGAGAATGTTCCATATGCACTTGAAAAGAATGTGTATTCTGCTGTTTTAGGATGAAATGTTTTGAATATATCTGTTAAGACCATCTGGTCCAGGGTGTCATTCAAAGCCATTGTTTCCTTGTTGATTTTCTGCTTAGATGATCTTGTAAGCGGGGTGTTGACATCCCCTATTATTATCGTATTATTATCAGTTTATTTATTTTTGTTATTAATTGATTTATATATTTGGGTGCTTCCAAGTTGGGGCATAAATATTTATAATTGTTAGATATTCTTGATTATAGATACCTTTATTATGATATAATGCCCTTCTTCATCTCTTCTTACAGGCTTTGGTTTAAAATCTAATTTGTCTAATAGACGTATGGTTACTCCCACTTTCTTTTAGCACCCACTAGTATGATAGATGATTCTTCATTCCCTCATTTTCAATCTGCTGATGTCCTTAGGTCTAAAATGAGTCTCCTGTAGGCAGCATATAGATGGGTATTGTTTTTGAATCCATTCTGATATCTTGTATCTTTTGATTGGAGCATGTAGTCCATTTACATGTAGAGTGATTATTGAAAGGTATGAATTTAGTGCCATTGTGTTACCCGTAAAGTTGGTGTTTCTGGCTATGTTCTCTATTCCTTTCTAGTCTTTGTTGCTTTTGATATCTTTCCCCACTCAACAAATACCCCTTAATATTTCTTTTAGGGTTCGTTTAGTGTTCATGAATTCCTATAATTTTTTTTTTGTCTGGGAAAGTTGTTATCTTTCCTTCTATTCTGAATGACAGCCTTGCTTGATACCCCCATCTTTTTTTTGTTTTTTACAAATAGTTTATTGTCAAATTAGTTTCCACATAACACTCAGTGCTCATCCCCACGAGTGCCCTCCTCCATGCCCATCCCCCTTCCCCCCCACATCCATCAGTCCTCAGTTTTTGTCAGCATTCAAGAGTCTCTCATGGTTTGCCTCTCTCCCTTTTCCCCACCATTTCCTCCCTTCTTCTCCCCCTTGTTCCTCAATTAAGTTCCTCCTAATCCTCCTATACGTGCAAACATATGATATTTGTCCTTCTCTGCCTGACTTATTTCGCTCAGCATAACACCCTCAAGGACCATCCATGTTGCTACACATGGCCAGATTTCATTGTTTCTCATTGCCATGTAGTATTCCATGGTATAGATAAACCACATCTTCTTGATCCATTCGTCCGTTAATGGACACTTAGGCTCTTTCCATGTTTTAGCTATTGTGGAGAGTGCTGCTATGAACATTGGATACCCCCATCTTTTTATTTCATCTGTGTGGCTAAGAGTCAAGTAACCTGTTTGTAGATGACTTCTTTGTAAATTTTTTATGTGGTCTCGTACCTCCTTTCAAATGCAATATTTATTGTATTTTGGTGGCTTTACCCAAACTTTATCTTAACATTTTCTTATACTTATTTGAAAGATTTCCAATGCAAGCCTCTCTAACTTCTGAGCAAATGATAACTACTAGCATAGCTTTGGGGTCATATGGGCTATGGTTTGACTCCTAGATTTGCCACTTATTTTTTTGTCTGAACCTTACACAATCATTTCTGCAATGATATCAAGTAAGACATACCTCATATGAGGTTTAAGTGAATTTTGACAATCTCATTCCTCTTTGTCAGTGATTTGTCTACAGTGCCATGTGACCCAGTTCTGGCTATTTACATATGAGATGAAGTCTTCTTGGACTTTCCAAGAGAGCTTCCCTCTTTTTTTAGTTTGGATGCTATTATCCAAAGAAATGATTTCTGGAGTTAGTGTAGTCATATCATGACCATTCATCTCATGACAATAGTGGAAATTTGAGACTGAAAAATCCTGGTTGAGACAACGAACAACCAGAAATGCCACTTCCAGAATCTTATTATGTGAGAGAATTAATTTATTATTATTATTTTGTTACTGATTGCTGAGTATTTTGCTTGCAGCCCAAAGCATCCTCATTGATATAGTGGTTAATGTTGTATGTAGGGAAGGGAAGGGATTTAAAAAAAGAATAAGTAAAACAAGGTTGAGTGAGTTAAATAATTGACTAAGCCATGCTGTTAATCATTAGCAGTTAGGAAACTAGAGACTCTGACTTCTAACTTCCAGGATACATTTCCAGTCAGCAAATATTTTACTGAGCAACTACTAAATACAAGTCCTTAGAAGGTAACCTTCCCATCCCTGGACTTGAATATCAGGAGGCAGCATGATGTGGAGAAAACAAGGTGGCAAAGTGAAAAGAACACTGGCATTGGCTCCATAGATAGACCATTTCTGCCACTTAATCAGCATGTGACTTGCGGCAAGTCTTCTTCCTCTGAGCCAAGTTTCCACAGTTGTCATATGCAGTTGCGCTGACATAGCAAGGTTGAGACAAGGATTATATGCAAAATTAAGTAAGGTAATATGTATAAATCATGTTTCAAGATTGTGTCCAAACTATCTTTTTAAAGATGTTGGTGAAGTGGTTGGGTTGGGATTTGTTCCTCAAAGGCTAGTGAAGCAGGACAGAATTCCTCTAAAAGTCAATTTGGGGTTTTTGCATCAAGAAGACAAGCCAAAGCAAGCCTGTCTGGGAAATTTTTATCCTAAGAGCAAACTCAGGGGCCAGAGCAACATCAGCTTCAGTTGATGGTAAGAGTGGTAGGTAGAACTGGGGCCAGACCAGGGTCTTTGGGAACTTGTGTGAATAAAGTCCCAGGAAGGTGGTTGCAAATATCCTCAGTCTATCTCTGGCCTGCCCTTGGTAACCCCTAGACCCTGGATGTGTGGGTGTGTCTACC
Organism: Hyaena hyaena; assembly: GCF_003009895.1. Lineage (NCBI taxonomy): Eukaryota > Metazoa > Chordata > Mammalia > Carnivora > Hyaenidae > Hyaena > Hyaena hyaena. Next base: position 667,087 of record NW_024081195.1, read on the forward strand.
CTGTATAGTAAGCTGGCAAGGCAGATAGAGTTTTCAAGTGTGCACAAGGTGCTTTGAACAGAGAAACTCAGCAAGCTGTCTTTTGGAAGTGATCCAAATGTCAGAAAATCCTTCCTCCTCCTTCTTCCCATTGTTGAGGTGGTGAACAAGTAACACATTGCTGGAAGAATCTGTACTGGGAAGTAAGAGTGTATTTTGGGAACCAAGGAGTTTGAAATAGGCTTTACCCCCAGGTAGAGCAGAGTTGTACTTTGGATGAAAAGTAACTGTGTCAGTCTGCAAAGAACTGACCCAGATACCTTGGGTAGGCATTTAGGTGGCAAGGATTAGTAGGAATTTGTGTAAGATTAGGATCCCTGAAAACAAATTCAGAGTGAGAGATATGCGTGTAGGAAATTCATTGGGAGTGCTCTCATGAAGACTAGCTGTACAGGAGCAAAGAAAGCAGGAGTTGCAATAGGGAGGAGATAAATGTCAATGGGGTGGCAACAATGGCCTCAGCCAATCCGAGCAGAGCTCTGGAGCTGAGAGAACCCTTGTAGAAAGGAGGCCTTGCCTTAACCAAGTTTTGAATGCAAGTTGTCTGAAAGGATATAACCTTGGGCAAGGCAGCTTATTTTGGCTGAGCACAATTCTCTAAACCACTGGTGTTGGCATTCTCTATAGCTAGAAGAATGAGTGAATTATCTTGACTGGAAAATGTGGATGTCTCATCAAGCATCCACTGTAAAGCACATTTCTTTCCTCCTGCTAACCAATGTGACACAGTTAGAAGGGCCTCATATTTACTCTCAGCCCAGTTTGCCTTTAACCATATAAAATCATATGTAGTTGTTGATTTAAAAAATGCTCACAGTGTTTTAGTGTGTAAGTTCCTGAGTACTTGGCCTGTCTGTCAGTAATTAATATCTCTTATTGTTTCAGGAAGGGATTCTTCCCTAGCCCTGGTCCTGAGGCACCCTACCCACCCCCAGCCAGATCCCAGTCAAAGAGAATAGCAAAAAGAATTCTATGCCAAATGGTCCATGTGCCACACCCAGAGCTCTCATTTAGAGGCACATGTCAGGGGCACCTAGGTGGCTCAGTCAGTTAAGCATCCGACTTCAGCTCAGGTCATAATCTCATGGTTCATGAGTCCGAGCCCTGCATCAGGTTCTATGCTACAGCTCAGAGCCTGGAGCCTGCTTTGGATCTGTGTCTCCCTCTTTCTCTCTCTGTCCCTCCCCCGCTCGCTCTCTCCCTCTCTTTCTCAAAAGTAAATAAACATTAAAAAAATTTAGAGGCACATGTCCATAGATATAAATCAATTATGGAGGGGATATTCAACCTCACCTTACCTATAATTAGGGAAAATTTGTCACTCCTTCTTAGAAGACCCCTACTCCTTACTAAGGAATCTTCTTTCTGAGATCTATGACATTATTTTATAAAGGTATGTATTAAAAGCCTCAGGTCAATTTTTTCTTCTCTTCCATCATTATAATAATCAATGTATAATACACTTGGTCTCTAAGGTTGGTAGTACCTGTTATTTTGACATTAGCCCCCAAGATAAACATTTAATGAGTGACTACTGTGTGTCCTTTACTAATACTTTCTATTTATTTTTTCTTTTAGTTCAGATACCAGCTCTATCAATTAGATATAACTATACCCCCATTTCACATATGATGATACTGAAATGTAGAGGTGAGATGATTTGCCCAAGTTCATGGAGCTAGTGGCAGAGCCCAGATAGTTGAATGTCAGAGCTTGAGAATTTTCCTTCTACAGCACACTGATGATCACTCAGCCCTGTCCCACAAGAGGCTAATATGCAAGACATGAGTAAATACTTGATCTCTAGGAAATAGAATGCTATTACACTTAAGAAAATAAAAACTAAGAAATAAACTTAAGATTTCTTAGAAAGTGCATAGGATTACTATTTGAAGATCATTCATACATCAGCTGCTTTTACTTTCCAGCATAGTTTGATATCATGGGTGACTGCTACAGACCCTCCATCTGAAGCAGACCAGACAGCATCCTAACAGCAATAACCTTTAAATCAAGAAAGTTTACTCCAGATGTTCCCAACAGAGCCCAAAGCCAGAAAAGTTCACAGCTCTACATTAAAATGTTAGAAAAAGATCACATTGCAGCAGCTGCTTATGTGGATTACCTAGTCTAGCCATTCTGCTAAGACTTAAAAAAAAAAACCTGTCTGAGTTGTAGGAAGAAAAAACAGTAAGCCTCTAAAATATCAAGTTGGTGCTTGTTAGTAGAGCTGTGATTTCCCATTTGTTGCCCTAGAAGACTCAGGTGTATCTGAAATAAAGTCAAGACGTTTTTCCAGACTCTAAGGCAGTGGAAGATTTCATATCTGTACTTACCACCACTGTGTCCTATGGTGTTTCCAGAACCATAGTTTCCCTTGGAAAAATTTTTTTTAAATCCTTGAAATGTTTCTTGGTGATCCAAAGCACATTAGGAAATCATAATCCCTTCTTAGAACCATTTTATGCAACTTCTCTTTAATACTTAACAAAGAAAGAGGATGAAATGGACTCTTCCCTCTAATGATGTCTTCTGTATAAAGGCCAGTGGTTCTGTTATTGTGCATGTATATATGTGGGTGCACATACACTCATACCTGGCCTTTTGAGATTTAATGCACTTTATCCCTGATTGAGATTTCTATCTTCAAAACATCAAAGCATGGTCTATAAGACACTGTATGATCTCCACTTTACAGAAGGGGAAACTAAAGTACAGCCTTGAACAAAGTGGTCACAATGAAATTAGAAACTGTGGTGGGGCTTTTCAGATATCAAATTGTGTATCTCTTAACTGAACTCCTTACATTTCCATTTCTCTCCATAGTACTCTTTTCAACAGCATTGGTTTCTTGCCTTTCCATGTTGCTGTGATTATTTTTGGGGTTAATCACAGTAAGAAAAATGAGGAAAATAGATCCTACAGTAAATATTTATTTTTTTGGTGATGGTAAAGTTATGATTTCTGACATCATAAATTTATTCCCAGTGTATCCATCTAGTCTCAGAGATGAAAATGATATTTTCTTCAGAGTTCAGAGATTTGTTGAGAGAGAGGAGAGTGTTAGAATATAAGGATTCTTGTCCCATGCCACAACCTTTTTATCACAAGGAATAAAGTAAAAGTTAAATTGTCGATCTAGTTTGAGGATGTTTATGAAAAGTTATGAATTACCTGTAGAGTATCTATGTGAGCCTTAAACAGAGAGATAATGTTTCTCATCTTGCTGCTTTTAATTTTAGGGTATTTAGGCTTCTGTTGTGAAATGTTTTCTCAACTTACAATCCCAGGGTTGCTCATGCATGGAGAGAAGTGGCATAAAAATATACACAACTGATGTCACTTCAAGAAAGGCCAATGAAATTCATGGTGTTGCTCCTGGAAGATAAACAGACTATAAAGAATCTGCATGGTAGATCCCTTGGTTTACCCTTTGCAGAGTTTATTGGCTTAGATTTTTTTCAGCTACATGTAACCTATACTTGAACTACAGTGGCTAACCAAACAGGGGTTGAGTTTTCAGAGCGATCTAGGATTATGGAGATAATTATTCCAATGTCAGTGTTTGAGGATGTCAACAAGGAATCAGAATCATTCTTTTTCATTGCTGTTCTGCCATCCTTAATATATGGCTTTCATTCTCATGGACTTAAGTTCCATTTCTAGGCATTATGTTCAGATTTCAAGTTCAGGACAAAAAGCAAAAAAAACCAAACAAACAAACAAAAAAAAAAAAACAAATGGCAAACATGAGCTTTCTCTACCCCTTTTAAATAATAATAATAATTTTTTAAAAGTTTTCCAGGGGCACCTGAGTGGCTCAGTTGATTAAGCGTCTGACTCTTGATATTGGCTCAGGTCATGATCTTGGGGTCATGGGATCAAGCTCTGCGTCAGGCTCCTTGCTGGGTGTGGAGCCTACTTGGGATTGTCTTTCTTCCTTGCTCTCTGCCCCTCCCATACTTGCTCTCATATGCACAAAAACAAACAAAATTTTTTTTCCAGAATCCCATCTAATAGAGTTGTTTTTATATCTCACTGGTCAGCTGCAAAGGAGTTGGAGGGGGTATTCTAAATTGGTAATATAGCCACCTTTTGATTTTTGTTGTTCAGGAAAAAGTAGAGAATAGGTACTGGGTTGGAAGACGGACTTAGGACTAGGATTAATCCCCATGGGAAGGAAAGGGCCTTCCGTTTCTTTCTTTCAAACATTATGCTTAATGCATTATATAAGTTTAAGTGTTCCATTTTTGACAAAGTTTCTCTTCACTCTTCTGCTTTTTCTAGACTCCTGTGGCACTTTTTCTTTTCCTTTAAGTAGAGTATTATTGATCCCATTCTATTCAGGTTAGTTGTTTACATGCTTATTTTCCTCATTTAGATAGTGAGTTCTTCAAGGATTAGAGACTTCATCTAATTTACCATGGTTATTTCATCATTTACTACCATGGCTGGCACACTAGAGGAACTAAAAAGCTTACTTAAAAAAATATAAGGACAGGGCAAAGCATGGTAGGTCATGACCCTTAGGAAATAGACTCTGAGATTCTGGGGTCTATCTACATGTCTCTTTCCTGGTATTACAATTTCTCCTCCTAAGCACTTGTCCATTTATAACCTCCTTCCCTCACCTGTACCTCTCACCCCAAAATTTTGCATACACCCTTATCTTGGGCCAGTTTCTTTCTACACACAGTGGATGCCCAGCATTACCTAAAATCCTGTTCTTTGGAAACATTACCTCTCACCTTGAGTAGGGTTATAGCACATCCAAGCCCAGCATTGGCTTGTACCATACACCAAGTTGATTCATCAGCCAACAAAGCTCGTTTGTGTTTCCTCAAGGGAGATTCCCACCCGCATTGCAGCTGAAGATGTAAACTGAGGGAGAGGCTTGGATGCATCAGTTGTGGATGAATGGCGGTTGGCTGTTTGCTCAGGCCGCTTACTTGTACTTTCTGGCCCTGCTTGTGCCTGATCTCTACTGTTCTGCTTCTATCTTATGATTTTGATTTGATTGGTCTGAAAGAACTATGGCCTGCAGGCTGAATCTTGTCTTTTTAAAATAAAGATTTATTATATCAGAGCTGCATCTATTTACTTATCTATTGTCTATGCCTATAATTGGTTTCATGCTATAACAGCAGAGGTGATAGTAATTCTGTGGCTCACAAAACCTAAAATATTTTCTATCTGGCTTTTTATGGAAAAAGTTGTCTCACCTCTGGTTCAGGGAAACCTAGGAATTCAAGATTTTTTGACTGAATTGACTCAGATGTTCTCATTCCAGTTTTCAGGGTTCCATTCTTTCCCAACCAGGATCTTGACCTTGGTAGAACAAAACTGCTGGGACTGAGAGCTCAGCTATTTGGAGCTATGCTACTACAGTCATGAAGTACTAGGTTTGATCCATAGTCTTTTTTGTTCTTTGGTGGCAGGAGAGGAGATTCTTTTTATTTGCTAAAATGTCCTCTGTCTTTCACATTTCACCTTACATTGGTGATTAATCACCCTGTCTTTCTCCAATGCATCAGTGGCTCCCAGTAATAGCCATCCAATTTCATAGTCCTTATGAACCCAGCAAATGCCCGAGATGTATCTGCCAGTGCATTTCCTTCTCACAGTATCCTAACTCAGTTTACACTCAGGACTGGCATCATGGATTTGCAATTAGCAGAACTGCACAGGGTCCTGTGCTTAGAGTAGTCCCAGGCTTGGTTTAATGCTATGCTATCACCATCTTGAAATTTTTTTAAATTCTTTTTTAAAATGTTTATTTATTTTTGAGATAGAGACAGAGTGCGAACAAGGGACAAACAGAGAGAGAGGGAGACATAGAATCTGAAACAGGCTCCAGGCTCTGAGCCATCAGCATAGAGCCTGACATGGGGCTTGAACCCATGAACCACGAGGTCATGACCTGAGCTGAAGTTGGACGCTTAACCCACTGAGCCACCCAGGCGCCCCCTTTTTTTTTTTATTCTTAATAATTTTATCTTTTCACTGTACTTTGTAAGTGAAGTCTGGTGGGGTGTGTGCATAAGCAGCAGAGGTAGATGCATTATACATGATCATCATTCGTTGCCATTCTATTAACACAAAGCATTTACCATGTTCCATGAACATAGAATTCTCCCAGCATAGGTGGGAGGTCAGGGAGCTGCAAAGCAAGTAAAAGAAAGCATTTTAAATTTGTAACTAAGATGGGGGGACTGGGATGATGGAAGGCGAGAGAAAGATAGGGCATAGTTTCTTTTCTTTCCAGTCTTAAATTATTAATAAGCCAAATAGTGTTGGTAGAATGTGCATATATTAAAAAGCGAAATGAAGGGCACCTGGGTGGTTCAGTTGGTTAGGCATCTGACATCAGCCTAGGTTATGATCTTTGTTCATGAGTTCGAGCCCCGTGTCGGGCTCTGTGCTGACAGCTGAGAGCCTGGAGCCTAAGGATTCTATGTCTCCCTCTCTCTAGTCCTCCCCCACTCATGCCCTGTCTCTCTCTTAAAAATAAACATTAAAAAAGTGTATAAAAAGTGAAATGAAAACAGTCAAGTTATTTTTGTGAAGTAGTTTCCATTGTTTTGCTAAGAATGGAATACAGATGCATGTATAAGTTAGGAAATAAAAATTGTATCATTTTAATGACTCTGTATGTGAGTTAAATAATCTTACATTTGCATTTAAAAATGACATTGCACAATATAAGATGAGTAGTGAGACTCATACTAATAATTAAAATTTTTAATTGACAACAGCAGGTAGCAGATGAGAACTCAGAGACTGCAGAAGAAAATGGTAAAACCTTACATTTTAGCTGCATTTCCCCCCAACCTTCTTTTGAACAAGGGTCCCACAAATTTTAATTGTTCACTGGGTCCTGCAAATTGCATAGATAGTCCTTTCACAACTGAAGTTTTTCACAATTGCCTTGGATGCCAAGGGCAATCAGTGTACTTCCTACCATTAGTGTTCATTGCTGGCCAGTTGGTGAGAAATTCAGCTTCAAAGTCTTATTTCAGAGTGTAGTTCCCAGGACAGCATCTGGGAGTTGGCTTCAGTTTGGTTCCTCAGGGGAAAAGCTCTGAGATGGAGATTTGCTCATAGGTGCACCTGGGTATGATCTCAGGCCTACCTGTGAGAGGTGAGGGAAGCAGAAAGTCAGAGGGAGAAGTTGCATTATAATGCAATTGTCACTGGTGTTTCAGCTGATCTTAGGGAGAGTTCTAGATCAGGGATGGCCCTTCAGAGTTGTTCCCATTGAGATAAGGGGCCTGGGCTTTTCTAACCACTGATCAGGCATTGGGTGCAGGTTGTGCCCAGGCAGGGGGTCATAATTTTTGGTCAGACATTCTTCAGCTGAAGGCAATTTCTAGAGAAGCTGCTAATACTCATAACCCCTGGGAAATGAGCACCGTAGTCCTGAAGGAAATCTGGGCCTCACAGGGTTGCCGTCACTGAACAAGCCTCATGCAACAACCAAAACCAGGAAGGGATTAACAGATTCCAAAAGAAGCAAAAGGTTTTCTCTCCATCTTCCAGTTTTTAAACATTCAGACAATGTACAGCAGATAAGAAAAATGATGCTGTTAGATATGCTATAAGATTATTTCAGTGGATTAACTGTGATTGTGAAAAATAGGGTCAAGCAATACCAGTTGTAGTACAAAAAGACTAATTACTTAATTTTTAAAAAATAATTCCTTTTGTTGTTGTTGTTCCAGTATTTCAGGCTCAAAGCCTATTCTATCTAGACTTCCATCGGAATGTGGAAGCTACAATACTGTCCTTAAAAAGTGCTATTCTTGTCACTCTATTACAATAGTAAACACATCAAACATATCAATTTCATGAGACAACCATTGGGGCCCACAATCCAAAAGTTACAAAACCATCTGCAGTATATAATGCAGTTTTAGGATTAAAAATAAAAGACTTCCCTTATGATTGATGAGATTACATGTAGGATGAGCTGAGGTGGCAAGGGAACATGTGCATGTATGTGGGTATGTTGGTTGAGGGTGGAGCGGAGGGGACACACCTTACAAGTTTGAGCTGGGCGAGCCCAAAGGAATCATGCTTGGCCTACGTCCCATGGTACAAGTTTGTACTGGGCCATGAAAGATGACGCTTGGTCCCGTGTGTGACACCTGGTGTAGAGACTGAAAGGAAGGCATGCCTTGTCAGGGATTTTCCCAGATGCTTTCTGGCTCTCTACACCATTGTCAGTGACTCCTTTTAAACATACAAATCATGTGTACCATGCATTGCCAGGGCACCTTTCCTTCTGCGAGGAGCATGCCAATTGTCTTTCTCATTAGTATAATCTGGGTAAAGGGGAAGATCAGGAAGAAATCAACCTTTTCCCCCTGCATAATCAAGAAGTCTGTATTACCTTCTTTGAAGGGCAAAATTAGACTGTTTGGGCATTGGACAGAGTTATCCAAGGTTATGGTGAGAATGAGGCTGTGTCTCTCACTGTTGGCCTAACTGTTCTGCCTAGGGAAGTAGGGTCAGAGAAGAGGTCAAACTTCCAGGATGATGGAGGAGAGTTCAGAGGCCTGGCTTTGAATGGAAAAGACTGACTGGACTTCTTAGGCCTCTTTTATCTCCCTTATCCCCCTTTAGCTATGAGTGGGGAGCAGGAGGAGGGGTGCATAATTATATCTAACCATTAGTGACAATCTTGATAGAGGGAAGAGTATTATTCATTTTGGACCTTGAGGCTGACTGCTTTCATATAGTTAAATAGAGTATAAATTGCCACTCAGTGAACTTAAAATAGAGGAAAAAGGGTTTCATGAGATAGAGAGAGGCTGGTATTTTAGTTGCTGTATTTTGAAAGACCAAATACGGACTAAAATGTATCATTATGAGCAGAGCAGATTGTCCATCATGGTATCTAGAGGAAGACAGGACTATAGAAGCTGTGTCTAGGTGCATCTTCATTGCCACAGAAACAAAATTCTGACTCAAGAAATTAACAAAAATTCTCATGAAAGTGGGAAAGATCTCATAAATGCCTCCTCGATAAGGCATTCAGCCACTATACTTTTCCTTCACTGGATACTGTGCCCCCTCTTACCTTCTAGTTTTTCTGCCCCCTAGGAAATAAAATTATCATAGCATTTAAGATACCATCTCTTCTCATAAAACAATAATCACATTGTAAACCCCCAAGAATGCTGCAATAGGTGTCTCTCTGGTCCTTTATTAATGCTGCTGGTATTTGTCTAGCCTTAGAAAAGCTTTTGGCTCAATATCCTACTCATATTTTTGGGCTATAGCTTGCTAGAGTTGTCAGGACAAGTAAAACATTTCCCTTTCAACATTCATTACAAGAAAAAAAATCCTATTGTATTTTTTGAAAGTGGCTTGTGACTCATCTCCTTTTTTGGGATGGAGTTATAGCTTAAGATTTGGTCAGTGGTATACTTTTTGTCTGTGAAAGTGATGCAAATGTTTACAGGCTGAGAGATGCTGAAATTGGTATGTGTTTTATTCATTCATTTGCCACACCTACAGGATGCTGGAGAACTGTATAGAAATGTTTTAATGAATACATCTTAAGGGTTCTTACTATAACTTTCTAACTTCAGATTGAATTCTAAATTCCAGGTCAAATTCATATTGGAGGAAAACTATTTGCCACTTTAGTGCAGACTTATTTTGACTAATTTTTTTAATTTTTATTATTTATTTATTTAAAATAAATGTTTATTTATTTATTTAGAGAGAGCGAGTGAGCATGATCAGGGGAACGGCAGAGAGAGAGGAAGAGAGAGATTCCCAAGCAGGCTCTGCACTGTCAGTGCATTGCCCAACTGTGGGGCTTCATTTCAGGAATCGTAAGATCATGACCTGAGCCAAAATCAAGAGTCATGCACTTAACTGACTGAGCCACCTGAGTGCCCCTCATTTTATTCTTTTAAAAAAAGGAAAATTTTTGTATATTGTTTCTTTATAATATTAGGTAAATGTTTATATGCTTAAATTTTAAAAAAGTATATATACAGGTAGAAAAAACCAGTCATGCATGCTGTCACAAACATTTCAGAAAAGACACTGTCATGTGAAGAAGAAAATATAAATGTTCATAATGTCACCATTCAGAGATAACCAACATTAAGGTAGTAGTTTATAGCCTTCTGGTCTATTTTTATATGTATATACATGCAGGTATATTTTCCAGCATGGAATTGTACATGTCAGTTTGTGGCTTGCTTTTTTAAAATTTATTAACAAAGGAGCCATATCATTTCTCATCTTTTTAGTGAACAGAATGATTTGCGAAATCTGTCCCTCTTTAGAGTGCTCGCTATGGCAAAAGTGGAAACATTTTCATAGCAAATGAATTGTTCATTATTTTGTTAGCAGTTTGATGGAAAGCCTGGGTAGGCAGGAGGAAACAACTTAAAAGTTAAATATTTTGCTTTGAATATCTTGCTTAATTAGATTAAAGGAAAGTTTCTGGGGACAATGGGTTTTTTGATTGTCATAGAGACAAAGTGACCAAGAATTGTCAAAGGCTCTCAGGCTATTAGAGTGTTGTGGGTTTCCTGGGCATCTGCTGGGCCATGTTAGGAAATTAAAAGATGTATTTCATCACAAACATTACTCTGGGCCTTTTCTCTGTTAGAAAGCATATGAAATATATTTGTCGTTTTTCTTTTTTGCCTGCCAAGAGTCTAACTCTAACTCTTTAATATTATTTGCTCCCAGATTTTTTTTCCTTTCATTTTTATTTCTAGCTGTATATAGAACCAAGATTGAATTAAGGCCAGGGATGGGGGTGTGGAGGTTATACATATGTTATGTTTGAAAGTGCTTGCCTTCTATAGAGAAGGTCAAAGTTCTTTTTGGTCATAATGTACTTTACTTTTTTTCCCCCCTTGAATCACGTGTTGTTTATGTAAACAAAAAGAGATTGCACAGTAAAACTAATATCTAGTAAAAACTTACCTGTTTGGAGTTTTTTAGAAAACCACAGTTGGCCAAACTTGTCAAATACTGCCAAACGTGAGAAATGTAAATTGGTTGAAATTTGGCTGTGTCTCCTGAGCCGAACTCACTTATTAAGTGAATATCCGGACTGAGTCATGACGGGAATGCTCAAGAACATATAGGTGTGACTGCTGAGGTGTAACTGCACATGCCCACATGGACTTCCAAGCTGATCCAAAATGAATGCCTCTTTGCTTTATTCTACTCACCTCCCATAGTTCTGAAATAAAGCTTGTATCCAGAGAGGATAAAACTCCTGGGAAAATAGTTGAAAGACTTTGAAATTACCAGCAGTCTAGGCTTATGCTATCACATGACTCAGAAAGCCTTTTGCTGATAGAATCATAGGGCTGGAAATGGTGGAAGGAGGTCATTTAGTTTATTTTCCTGCCCAAGGAAAAACCAAAAATGTACCACTGGTGGCCTTGCTTCTTGTGAAAATGGTGTTTCTTTAACAACAAAATACCTTTTTTTTCCAGTAACTACTAACTTGTGTTTACTTTGGTGTTAGTCACAGTAACTTTGTCTCCCTGTTGCAGAACAAAAAAGAGATACTGGATACTGAGTGATTAGATTTTTCATAGAATTAGTTTGTAACACTGATGCAATTAAATGGTCAAAATGATCAAATAGGATCATAACAAGTTAAGGTAGTTAAACACACACACACACACACACACACACACACACACACACCCATATCATTAGTAATAGCATATTGTCACAGACCTGTTTTCAAAAAGCAGTAATTAGGTTAAAGTTTGGGAAGAAGTATATGAGAATCTGGAGTGTTTTGCCACATCCAGCTTTTGCCCTATATTCAACTGTGAAAACAATCAACTTTTTACATTTTTCTCATTCATAAAAACAACCAATTCTTGAAGAAACAAATGGAATTCATAAAAGTTTTTGAGGCTTTCCTAAGTTGAATTTATATGATTAAAAAAGAAAAACACACACAACTTTCATGCTTTGACTCTTCTATTTCTGCCTCCAAGATGTATTTTGAACAAAAAGTCTTGTGCAAATCAATGTCAGATTTTCTGGTCACTTGCATGAACTCTAGACCAAAATAAACTTGCATGTAAGCACTACCTACAAGGAGATTACAGTTGGATTTGGGGATTAAGACATAGGTACAAAAGAAGTTTGATTATCTGTCTCCCCCTCTGGGTGCTAAGCTTCTCAAAGTCAGATAGATATGCTCTGTGTTTTGCTCACTGTTGTATCACTAGCACTTAGAGCAGTGCCTGCACATAGTAGGCACAGAATAAATTTTCACAGGCTGAATTTATTAAATAATACAAATATCTATTCTGATTGTGATTAATCTAGTGGAATAATAAGGAGGGAATGTTTAATGTTAGCTGACAACTTGAGAAGTGTACAGAGAGGAGATGATTCTCCTCCATCTCTAACCTCAGAGCAGGAGTATGATTTGGCATGAGGAGAGGTTCACAAGAACACAGGGCATTATAGCTTGTTGAAGGGCAAGGATATGAAACTGTATTGTACATGCTGAGATTACAAGCAATTTCATATTATTGGAGCATATGATTTAGGGCAGTGAGTAGTAGGAGACAAGTCTGAAAAGGCTGTAGGAGATTGAATCATGAGGTGCACTTTCATCTATTAAAGACATTTAGGGGCACCTGGGTGGCTTAGTTGGTTAAGCGTCCAACTTCGGCTCAGGTCATGATCTCACAGTTTGTGGGTTTGAGCCCTGCTTTGGGTTCTGTGCTGACAGCTCAGAACCTGGAGCCTGTTTCAGATTCTGTGTCTCCCTCTCTCTCTGCCCCTCCCCCACTCGTGCTCTGTCTCTCTCTGTCTCAAAAATAAATAAAACCAAAAAATAAAAGTAAAAAAAAAAGACATTTAATGAATAGAGCAGCATGATCAGATTTTCCTTTCAGGAAGAAAACTCTGGCAGTAATGCAGGGGGATGGAATGGCAAATTGGGTAAGATATGGGAGGCTGTTAAATAATTCAGGAGAGACAAAGAATGTCTACAAGAGAATAGTGGCAGTGAGGAAAAAGGGATGGAGGTAAATTTGGGAGATATTTAGGGAGATAATTTATGGGACTGTGTGACTGATGGAATATGAATATGGGTGGAGCTGGTTAGGTGGTAAGAGAAGCAAAGTAAGAGAATAGCAACCATGGTAGTGAGTAATGGCAACATAAGTATATATGGAAATGTAGGAGGTGGAGGATTTGGGAACCTGTGGCTAATGAGCAGAGAGAGCCTCGTATTGATTTTATAGAATAATGACCTATGCAGGGAACATATGTTGTAAAGCATCTACACATGCCAAGGTAAAGTGAGTGTGAGTGAAGTCACTAAAGGAGAGTGTACAAAGTAAAGTTGGAAGAGAAAGGAGGAAAGCATCTAAAGAACATAAATGTGGAGCCAGATGAAGCTTATCATTAACTAGAATATGGTACCAATATGAGCTTCAGTGGTAAGCAGGTATATCACTAGAATTTGGCATTGAAACATGAGATAGGGTATATTCACAAAACGTATTTTTGACTGGCAATATTTGTCATTAATAATACCATCAATAAAGGTGAGGCATAATTGCAGAGTCATGTCAAGTGGACATGTTGTAATATTTTTTTTTTTACTTATTTCTAGGAGAGAGAGAGAGAGAGAGACAGCATGAGCAGGGGAGGGTCAGAGAGAGAGGGAGTCACAGACTCTGAAACAGGCTCCAGGCTCTGAACTGGCAGTCAGCACAGAGCCCGACGCGGGGCTCGAACCCACGAACCGCGATATCATGACCTAAGCGAAAGTCGGATGCTTAACCGACTAAGCCACCCAGGCGCCCCATGTTGTAATATTTTTAACAGATCCTTCTTGGGAAACTTCAAAGAGTCACATTCCTAAATGTGCAAAATGGCAATAAGATCCAAGGTAGGAGTAATGAGATATTCAGATGAAAAGTTCAGATGAAGAATGTGCTAAATCATATTTTGCTACTTTTTTCAAATTCTCACATTCTGAGTTTAGTACATATGTTAACATATTTTCTTTTCTTAGGCCATCCTTTCTCCAGAAGGTCCATAAAATTTATATTCTCACTCTAGGTTGGAGACAATGGCAGTCAGACAGTTTATTAGGAAAGGTCAATTTATTTAATCAGTTTCTACAGGCAAGGAGAAGGGTTAAACTTGGGTTTGCCACTAAAATGGGTATCATCTGATAATAAGATGCCTCACTTCCAAACTTTGCGAGTTTTCAAAGCTCTGTCTAGTCTACATGGCATTCCTTGGTTGTCTCTAATTCTTACACAAAAACAAACACATAACAATATGGAAATATACTCATTTCTTTTTTTAGAATATACATAAGGTTTTTGGTTCTTCATTGGCAGCTATCTGGTCTCTTAAGACATGGTACTGGACAATATCCAGAAACAAGTTTAGTGTCTGAGGAGGAATATTGTGAAATCAGTAAGAAATATCCTTGCTGATCCAAATGAACAAAATAGTATTTTTGATTGGTGGGTGCTCCAGACAAAAATATTTAAAGGAACCTGAGAATTCTGCTTCTCAGTTGACTCAGGGTCAGTTAAATTCATTTCTGCTGAGTCTTGGATCATGATTGGATAGAACCGTTGCTCACTATAAGGCAACTCACCCATTTCCTTTGACACATGCTCTTGTTTTGCCATGAACACTAAGTGACCTCAACACATTTTTTTCTAAAATTGTAGCAACAAGGGACTTGGAAAAAAAAAATCAAACTCATGAGACAGTTATCTCTCTTGGCTCCTGAAAAGGCTGCTTCTTAACTGCCCCAAGAAAGATGAAATGATATTTCTGACCCTATTTCTCAGGAATGATAAATGGATAGCTTCAGCAATAAATGCAAGAATAGATACAGGCTAAGAATGCTTTCAGAGTTGTATTTTTGCCTTATATGTTTATCATGGACTCAACCAATTAAAAGCTGAAACAAACTAGAGCTTAAGATATCATTTTAAAAAATATTGCAAGGATTTAAAATATAAATCACTAAAGACCTCGTATAACTTTGAACATCTCACCCCCTCCCTCAAGCTCTATGTAAACAAAGTATGTTTCTTGCATTATACCATTAACTGTGCCAGATTATCAATTTTTCTCCTGAACAAAGTTTGAATGCTTTCCTTAAAATTTCCTTGTAATATAATTATGATGTTTTGAAGGAAATAAAAAGTCATAAGGAAATATTTTTTTAAAAAATTACTGGCAAAATTATCAGCTTAATTCTGGAAGGAATCAGGTTTAGAACTTAAGGGACAAAAATGATAGAATTGTATCTCTTATTTGGTCATTTAGAGAGAGAAGACAACTTTATTTTCTGCAAAAGGCAAACATAATCTCCCATCTCTAAAAAAAGTCATTAAGAAAAGTTTTTTATATGGAGTGGTGATGGTAGAAAGGTTTCAGAAATTTTTTTTGTTTATTTATGTGTTCATTTATACCTAACATTTTTTTTCAAAAAATGATTAAGAGCCACTTGGAGAATATGCTTGAAAGATTCAGAAGGTTTGTTACAGAAAAGATCAAACTATGTTACTTAGCAATTGTGGTTTGAAAGTAGATGTGAACTTTTTTTAATGGAATAATTTGAAGGACATTTTCCTATATCTAGGTAATTATGTTTCTGTGTATCTAATCTATCACCTGTCTATCATATATCTATCTATGTATCGTATATCTATCTATCTATCATCTATCTATCTATCTATCATCTATCTATCTATCTATCTATCTATCTATCTATCTATCTATCTATCTATCCATCCATCCATCCATCCATCCATCCATCCATCCATCCAATCTTTCTATCTACTTTGGTGTTTATTGAACAAATAAATCAATGTTTATTGATTCTGTTCTTTGCACAGTTTTAAGCACTGGGGACCAAATAAATACTGAGACAGGCTTTCATCCATTGTACAGGGAGATGAATTGAGTGGTCTTCATTTTGCAGAGAAATTGGATAAATTATTATTTATGGTCAAAGAGAAAATTGTCCTCGTACTCTTCAGATGTTTAATTGTATCCCTAGATCAGTGTTTTCCAAACTTGGCTAGCCATCAAATAGTCAGAGGCATCTATCTGTAAAATGTTAAGATTTCCAGCCTCTTCACTGGACCTTTAATTAGTGGGCTTGGGGGGGAGGGGTGGGAATGCGAATCTAGTTTTAATAAGGAGCCACATGATTTGTACACTTAGTAAAGTATAAACAACCTAGTACAGAAGTGTGAACTCTGCCTGGGTAGGGACCACATCTTGTTTACCTTGGCATTCAGTGCTTAGCATAGTGCTGAGCCCATAAGAGATGCCTAATAAATCTTTGTTAAACAGAATAGTACACATCTGTACAAAAAGCCTTTCTGGAAGGACTCATTTATTATTATTGTTCTAACTTCATTGCTGTCTGAGCTCTTCATCTCTTGATGCTTTTCCCACATGGTATGAACACTCCTCTGTTCACCATGTCTTGGAGGCCTCATGTCATCTGGATCAATAGCATCAGTTTGAATAGAAAATTAATGACTTAGCAGGATATTACTCAGTGTCTTTTGGCCTTCAGCTGGAGGATTGTTATGTAGCAAATTCAGTGTATATAGAGCTGAGTGTAGATCAGTGTTAATGATATTATAACTTGTGTTTATGTAATATCTTTTCTCTGAAGACTGAAATCCTTCTTCAGACATTATTTAGCAAGTACAATCTATTCATCCCTCTGTAGGTGTGTATGTTGTCTTAAGGATGCCTTACACATGAGTCTAGTTGATTGGACCACCAAGAATTTAGTGGCAATGATTCTTCCACCTGGCTGCTGGGCCTCCAGGTGCTTGAAAAAGGTGTGTCCCAACAAGCAAAGGCATCTCCCTTTCAGATGGGCAATAGTTTGACACTTACTTTATAATAGGTGTTACCTTAGCTGGAGGGGTGAAACAGGGCTGGGGCAGGCCCAGGGAGGGGTGTCTTAGCAAAGGGGATGTGGTCAATGACAGAGGCTTGTGACAGACTGGGCTGAATCTAGATGGGTGGACAGGAAGAATCTGACCCAACAGGTTAAAAATGACAAAAATGAAAGTGAAATTGAAGATTGGCATGCTGAAGAGATTTCCCTGAGGTCACTGACTGGTTGACATACCAAGGATAAAACTGAACTCTGACCTAAAATCCAGTCACCAGACCACATCCTGTAGAGGGAATACTCAATGTCCTCAAAGGTCTAATCAGTGAACTTGGCTGGGATATGACTTGACATGTCTCGGCAAGTTTAATTGAAAGTTTTTCCTCTGAGAAGTTTTTTTTTTTTTTTCTTTCTTTCCCTATTGAGCCTAGATTCTGGGAGGAAAATTCCTGGGGTTATTCATCCCATTGAATCTGGGAACACATATGTGGAAAAACATGTCTTAGTTAAGATAAATATCCATAGAAAATTATCAAGCACTGAGGCTTTTCCTGACAAGGCATGTATTTCTATACTGTTGGTTAGTAACCGATACCGGCTAGCATCGGATATTACATCAAATTTCTCTTTATTTGTAGACTGACTTTTGCATATTCTGAGATGACAAGTATGAATCACAGGTATTCAGCCATGTAACAAGTTCCCAGTATTTGCCAATCACTGTAGTAACTTGAAATTTTCCCAGTTGGCTTATAGCCAATGGGCCCTGTAGGCAATATAAAATGTTTATGAAGCCTAGTGTGCAGATTACTTCCAGGATCTTTTAACCCCAGGGGTAGTAAATGTTTTACATAGTGAACACTAAAGAGATGTCTTGTCTACTCCCCTACAACTTCAACCTTCTCCCAGGTATAAATCTTTCTCGTATCTTCATTTAAGTGATTAACTCTCTATAAAGGCTGTGGCTGATGAGGTGAGAATTAGCTTTTTCAGAGAGTTAATACATAATCACTCTAGCCAGAAACAAATCTAAGAACACAATCATTAAAGAGGTTGAGGATTTTTCTAGAATGGAAAATGGGAAGTCTCATTGTCAGTACAAGGAAAGAGTCACATGTTGCATGTGGCACAGTGACAATCCCATCTGTCATTTTTGACTCATTATGTGATATTGTATAAGCTCTTTTACTCTTCTCCTTGGTCTCTGATAAACCTTAGGAAAAGTCTGTCTTGGAGTACAATGAAGCTACATTTGTTAACTGTCTTTAGGAGGAGGGAATTTTTTCCTTATCATAACTCTGTAGGATAAATATTTTCACTTCCATTTCACTACAAAAACTAAGCCTGGGCGAGGTTGGGTAATTTTCTAATAAGATTACACAGTTACCAGGAGGCAGTCCTGGGACTTGAATCCATGTCTGCCTAGCTTCAGAACTCAAGCAGCACAACTGGTAATGAGAGGTTGGGGAAATAGGTGAGCTGAAGACTGTAGTTTTTGGCCCAATTTCATAACCAAGTGTGTGGACTTCAGGGTATTTTGTTCTTTCCAGTATCTATCCCTGTCTACACACTGCCAGTTCTCATTTTATTCCACAATAAATGTGAGAGCCCTATTGACAGCCATGGTTCTAGAGTTTCAACCACAGTGAGAGACCCAGTAACATCAGGGAAAACTCAGAGCAGCCATATTCAGTCACAGAACACAGACACTAACAGGTTTGACACAGAGGATACTCGCCAAAAATGAATGTTTAGGTAAATGCCCTGTTCTACCTTGCATTTTGTCTCTTAAATGTCTGAGAATTTTTCTGTCTCTCTAAAGACTTTAGACAGTTTCTAGGCCCTGCCTCAGTGGAGTAAAACAGTCGTTTATGCAGTGGTTAATTGAAGGGCAACCAGGGTTTCCTTTTAAGGTTTTATCTAAACTTTTAAGTGTTTTGGGACCTAGTATAAATTGCTCTAAAATTTAAGATTTCATCTTTGAAGAAAGTGAAGGAATATATGACATGAAAATACAAACTTTATAAAAAAAGATCAGAGAAATCACTGTATAAGTTAGCTTCTCTGAATAAAAGAATATTTTTTCCCATTTTATTTGGGATGTTTTAGAATAGGATTTAATTGTCAAAAATGTGTTTTTCACACAGCTTTCATGGGCCATACTTTCCTTTATATAGCATCTCATAGTGGCAATGTTCTGTGTAGTCTGTCAGAAGATGTATGTTTTTGTCTTGGCTCTCCTATTAATTAGCTGTGTGTCCTTGAGCAAGTTACCTAACCTTTCTGAATGTCATGGTCATTATTTGTAAATGAGGATATTGGGATCTTTGAGATCTTATGGTCTCTGCCTGTTCTTAAATTCTGTGATCTTAATTCTCTTGGTTTCTGGTTAAAAAAAAAAATCCCTAAACACAGTTTCCCTATAGAATTATATAGTATATACTATTACTACTAATAACTCCTTGTTAGTTGTTTTCTAGAACGCTATGGTATAAATTCATTAGTCATTAGGAAGGGCTCAGGAAAGATAGCTGTACATAAATATTTTTATTTAAGGGGAAAAGAATGTGATTCCACATATTTTATGAAGAATCAAGTGTTGTACTTTTTTGTTAAGTTCTTTTATACACATAGTGAGATGAAGAATACTTGGGCTGTGGGAAGCTGGGAGTAGCTTTAATTTTACTCAGGAATGAACATTTTATTTCCCAAAATTTTAATATTGGAATCGTAATCATGTCTTTGTTCTCTTCTTCTTTCCTTTCTGGCCAAATAAGCATACATGTTGTTTTACATAGCAAGGGTGTTGATGGTGTCTGAAAGGAAAACAATCTGATTTTTGAGCAGATTGTTTTTTATGGGTCAGCACTTTTGTGTTTGTAACAGACCGTGACTGATTAAGACAAATGGTTGTTGGATGACTTGAAGGAAGGAGAGGTTCATTCAATGAGTGACTACAGAGGATAATAATTCTGGGTTTTGAGAGCTGCCAGGCATCTCTAGCCATTGAACACAAATTCTAGCAATAGACATCAAGGTTTGGCAAAATCAGGTCTCATTTGGAAAACTTTTTACACTGTGACATGTCTGATTCTCAGTTGAAAAGAAGGAATACTGATGATATCCTAATTAAAGACAACTTTGATAAGACTAAAGAGACATGATAACTAAATACCAAGCATGATCTTGGAGTGAATTCTGAACTGAAAAAAATTTATAAAGAAAGTCACTGGGACAAATGGCAAACCTGAATTATTGACTGTGGATTAGAAAATAAACTTATGAATTTCCAGATTTTAGTTATTGTACTGTGGTTATTGTCAGAGGAAGCTTTTGTTCTTAGGGAAGTACACAAGGAAGTATTTAGGAGGAAAAGATCATCATGTATGCAACTTATTCTTAAAAAGTTTATAAAAATAATACATATACACACACACACGTATAGGTACATATATTATACACACACACACACACACACACACACACACATACAACTTTGCTTGCAACTTTTTGTAAGCTTGAAAATAAAAAGTTACCAAAGGAATAAAAAAAGATAAAAGACTGCCTGATTTTGCAGAACTGGGGCAGGAGGTATGTGAATAAGTCCATCATATTCCCTTTGGCTGGGACTGGCAAGCTGGTGAACTTGTAAACTAGAAATTCAAGGATTTAGCTGAAAATAAAAGCCTTAAGATTATTGGTACCATGAAACCATAAGCCTCACTTTCTCTCTTTACTCAACATCACAACCTTTTCTTTTGTACCATTATCCTTTGTCCTAAATCAGTCTGGATAAGAGCTTGAGTTAATCAGTTCCACTCCTTAAGAAAGTCTTTCTAATACTTTGACCTAAGTCAGAAGAAATATGTGTAAAATCTCCCCAGGAATTGGGGAACAACTTCAGTATTTTTCAAGCTAGTGAGCCTTTTTTTGTTGTAAACTAAGGGTTGAGATTATATTTCACTTCCCTTCTACTCTGGCTTAGTCTTCTCCCTTTTCTCACTGAAAAGGGAAAAAACCCAAACTTTTTCTTGTTGTTGTTGCCAATTTTAGCCACTCTAATCACCAGGAATAATACTGCACAATTAATGCTGTATAGCAATCTGCTGCTCTATTTAGGATCAAATTAAAATTGACACATCTAATTCTCTTTTCCCCAAGACTCATCCAAGTTGTAGGGGGAAGGCATTGATGGGCTAATAGAAGGAGGACAACATGTTAGGGTCTTTTATTTTAATGGGAGTATTTGTTTTTACATGTAGATTTTCACTGCTTCTGGAGTATTAACATAATGCTGAAGATGCCAGTCTTGTATTTGCAATTCCCACCCAAAGAGCTACCTTTGATCTCATTGGAGTTCATATTCTTAGAGTCTTGTGGAATAAAAGTCTTTTCTTGCTTCTTCATGGCTGTAAAAGCATGTCTGATTTGAGGGCTTCATATAAGCTGCCTATGAAGTAGAAGCTGCTTTGAAGGAGTCTGGTCAGCTGTAACATTCCTGGAAGAGCAAAGTGTTCAGAGGATGTGTTTTTGTTTGTTTGGTTGGTTGGTTGGTTTTTTTTCTTTTTTTTTTTTTCTTTTGGAACAAAAATCCACATCAGAGTTGTGAGGCTGAAGGTTAGAAGGATACTTTTGCCTTCAGGGCGTTCCATCTCAGCCTCCGGGTACTAGTCTGGGCAGGTAACTAGTCTGAGCAGTCTGTGCTTTAGTTGACACCTTCAAGATGAACAGACAGGGAGAAACTTGTAGTCATTTTTCTTGGCAGAAGCCACAACCCAGCCCAAGTTAATTATGTCTGAGAAGAAGAATAGTGTCTGGGTACCTGCAATTTTCAATTTGGTACCTCATTTTCCAGTGCCAAGTATTATATCAAGCCATTCAGATGTATCTTCACAAAGTTTCTTTCTGGTTTCACATCAGACAATGGGAACACTGAGTTTAGAAATTTCTGTATAATTGTCGCTGTTTACTGAGACCTTCATATGTGCCAGAGCTGATTAAATGCTGTACATGCTTCCTGTCATTTAATCTTCATATCAGACCCTATGAAAGAGGTCTGATTACTGCTCCCACTTAGTTGAGAAAACTGGGGCTTAGATAATATCTTGCCCCAAATCACATGACTAAATAATGCAAAACTGGTGCTTGAAATCAAGCCTACCAGACTGAGACACTCAAAGATTTGTGTAAGGTTCTATCTAGGAATAAAGATTTTTTTTCTCTTAACATTCCTATGACTTAGAGGGTGGACATTATTGGTTCTGATTTCATAGCCAACTCTGACTTAGGGTTATTTGCCCCAAACTATAGATTTGTAGAGTTTAACCCAGAATTGTTATTCTTAAGCTATTTAAATCTATTCCTTTTCATAATAATAAACATTACTGACAAGATATTGTCTTTGGAAAGATGCTGAATTAAGGATTAGGAAAGGCTGAGAAAATTACATTCAAAAGTGTTTCACTTTACTTTAGCCTCTTTACTGACTTCTTCCCCACAAACCAAAAATAAGCAAGTTTCTCATCTAAAACCAAACAAAATAAAACAACACAAGAAAGCAGAAAATAGTTACCTCTCTTAATCCTTCATCCTTCTCTATTCATAATCGTATTTATGTCTTTTTTTCTTTATAGTCAAGTTTCTTGGGAAAAATGTCTGCAATTAGAGTTCCCATTTTTTTTTTTTTTTTGGCATCCTGCTCATTCTTAAACCTACTGCAATCTGTCTCTTACACACATCTCCCCACTGCACTAAAACTTCTCTGGAAAGGCCATCAATTTACCCAATAACAATTAAATGGATCCTTCTCCCCACCAACATTTTATTATAAAATTGTCCATCATTTGGAAAGGTTGAAACAGCTATACAGTGAATACCCCTATGCTTAATAACTAAATTTTACAATTAATAATTTACTGTATTTTCTATCTCTGTGTATCCTTCTATTTATCCATCAGTCCATCTAATTCAAAGTAAATTGCATACCTCAGTTTACTTTGCTCCTAAGCACTTCAGAAAGTATATTATTGACTAAAGCTTAATGCATTATTTTTAATATTCTTTTTTCCTGACCTTAATTTGGCATTGTACCTTATCACATCTTTCTGTCGAAACTCCCAAATCCAGTCTTAACCTCTCCTGATCCTATTATCCAATTGCTCAATGAACAGTAAGATCAGAGTCTTCTTATACTTCTTGTTTCCTTGTTACTTTTTCTTCTTTACCTCTATGTTCTTTTCCCTTTCAATATGTTTCCTGTCCCTTTTTCTTTTGCCCACTCCTTAAACATTGGTGTATTCGATCTCTTTGATTTTGGTTATACTCTCTTGTATCTCTGTGATTTTCTGACATCTTAGGTTTGATTTCCAAGAAACAGATGGTAAGATGGAGGTTTACATGTAAGAGGTTCTTCTGGGAGTGCTCTTAGGGGTAACACAGTGTGTAGGAGGCAGTATTCTGTTATTACGGAGGTCACACTTGATTTCAGGAAGAGTCCTGGAATTTGGATAGCTCTTCAGAGCTGTCCCAAGTCGAGGCAAGCTGGTTAGACCTTTTACACTTACATCAAACAGTGATTGGAAATCTAATGCCCACCTTGGGCTTTTTGTGCTGAAACTTCTGTGGTGTTATGCTAAACTAAAACCCAGACTCTGGGAAATCACTGCTTTGAATTGTTATGTATAATGGCTTGCCTTGGTTAGAGACTGCTCTATCTCTGAGTATTATCGTATGCTCAAGAAAACCTGTGTGAGTGTGTGTGTGTCCATATTTGTGTGCACACATATGTGTCAATTCAAAGTTGCCAGTGAGAAACTAAGGGATTCAATAACAATCTTGAGAAGAGAACATGTCTTTATTACTGACTCACAGAGAGGCCCTAAAGTGTACTCAGACTGGGAAATGGGTATGTCATATGTGGTACTCTAGGGTGTGCACTGCAGAACTCCAGGGGTTGCCTTTCATCTTATAACTAAACCTATTACTATCCCATTCAAATGATCTGTTTTCCTCAATTATTTTATAAGACAAACTCAGAGTCTTGAATTTTATCCTTACTGATTTTTTGTTTAGTTTTTCTATCAATTATTGAGAGTATGTTGAAATCTCTGACTATATAATTATGGACTATCTTTTTCTCCTTTTAAGTTCTATTGTTTTTTGCTTCATGTATTTTCAGACATTATTTTTAAGGTGCTTATATATTTATGATTATTATGTCCTTTGACTCCTTTATCATTACTAAATGTCCCCCTTTAGCCCTGATAATATTTGTTGTCCTGAAATTTATTGTATGATATTAGTATAATCATGGAAGTTTCTTAGGCTTAGTGTTTTCGTAATATGTGTTTTTCTATCCTTTTACTTTTAATCTATCTGAGCCTTTTACTTAAAGTGAGTTTTTTGGAAACGTCATATCCTTGCTATATTTTCCAATCTGATTATCTCTGCCCCCTTTAATGAGAATGTTTAGGCCATTTACACTTAATGTGATTGTTGTATAATTCTATTTAAATCTATCATCTTGCTATTTGTTTTCTATTTATCTTAT
This sequence comes from Hyaena hyaena, assembly GCF_003009895.1. Classification (NCBI taxonomy): domain Eukaryota; kingdom Metazoa; phylum Chordata; class Mammalia; order Carnivora; family Hyaenidae; genus Hyaena; species Hyaena hyaena. The sequence continues at coordinate 691,599 of NW_024081195.1, forward strand.
GTTTATTTTGTTCCCTTTTTTCTTGCTTTCTTTTGGATAAATTGAGTATTTTGTATGCTTGCATTTTCTTTACTACTGGGTTATGGTAATAACTCCATACTTTGGTAGTTGCAGTAGGAATTATAGTACACATCTTTAATTTATCATAGTTTACCTTCAGATAATATTATATTACTTCATTTTAATACAAGACTCTTACAGAAATAATTTGTTCATTTTCAATTCCCATCCTTTATGGCATTTTGTAGATAAGCCCCACAATACAATGTTATTATTATTATTTTAAACAGTTATTTAATTTTAAAAAGAGATTTAAAAAAACTTTATATTTACTCACACATTTAGTATTCATAGTGCTCTTTATTCCTTTGTGTAAATCCAAATTTCCATCTGGTATAATTTTCCTTCTGCCTGAAGAACTTCCTGTAGTGCAGCTCTGTTGGTGATAAATTCTCTCAGCTTTTGTTTGTCCCAACAATCTTTATTTTGCCTTTATTTTTGAAAAATATTTTCACTGGATGTAGAATTCTAGGTTGACAGTTGTTTTCTTTCATCACTTTAAAGATGTCATATCATGAAAAGCAAGCCCTGGAGTTTTGTGTTACACAGCCTGCATCACCATATGTGGCAATCCCATGTCCCAATTCAAGCATACTTCAGGGCCTCTCTGCTAGTGTGATAAAGATATGTCTCCCCCCCACCCCCCACTCCCCCAATTCTTCTTGAATCTTAGTTTTCTGGTAGCTTTGGACACACACGCACACACACACACACACACCCCTACATTTTCTTGCTCAAATCATAATTCTTAGAGAGATAACACTGTCTAATTCCCTATTAAAGCAGAGAAAAAATTTTTTCAAGTCACTGCTCTCTGCCTGCAGCATTTCATGTCATCATGCAGAGAACATTCAATTCCCTCTTTCTGATGTTTGGATTCTATACTGTGTCTTGCCTTGCATAAGATACTGGATTAAGAGTATGAATAGATAACAGGGTTATCTTCTAATGTCCTCCTTTCCTTAGACAAAGAATTGACAAGAGTTTTGAAATAATAGTTTTTCCTTATACTGGGCCACTTCAAGGTTTTAATCTGCTCCTAAGTCAGAGAAGACGTGGCTGTGTGTATGTTTTCTACTTTCAATATACTTGTATGATATTGTTCCTCTTCCCTTAAAGATAGAGCTGATTATTCTTTCATTTGGGATCTCCTTTTTTCCTGAAGATCAATCATAACACCTGTAACACTTCATTGCATTTGTTTATTTACACATCACTTTTTATTCTATACATCTTTAGAAGAGAAAAATATGTTATTTTTGTTTCTAGAACATCACATAATGCATGAGACATAATCCTCCAAGAAATATTTGTTGGTTGAATTAATGAATGAATGAAGTCCTATGTAATTATATTGGTGCTGTTGCCTGAACCCTGATATTAACCAAGGATGTATGATGCTCAGTTTTGTTCAAACCATTTTGCTTTTAGCACTGTCAACACAATTTTGTAACATACATAGTCAGTCTATTTTGTGAAGTCAATATGAAGATTACTGCAAGGAATATGATTGGTAAAATAAATCTGTGGTCTCTGGGAAAATCTTTCAACATAATCAAAACACTTGGAGAAATCAGTTGGTAGTTGGTTTTTGAGGATTTCTGCTATAGAAAAAAATATGAAAGATCTAGGGTACTGGATGGAGAAGTGGTTTGAAGTGGTTAAATTCTTTAATGCATGAGATCAAGACATGACATGAAAATGTACAAAAAGGGATTGGAAACATGGCAGTGGTGTAGATCCTTTGAGAATTCAGGCCTGTTCATTTAGACCTCTCCAGCTTGGTTCCAGAGAAGTCAGGAAATTAGGGTGAAAGAGTGTTTGCTATCTCCTCTTTTTTTGTTGCCTGGAGTCCAAGTGGAATGCTTTGGCAGAACCCTAGAGACTAGTAGCTTGTCCAATCTAAATATGTTGTATTGGAAGTTACCCTTAGGAATGAACAGTAGCCCACTGGTGCTTGATGCAGCCCACAGAAAATTTAATTTGTTTATTTTATAAGCTGGTCAAATATCCATCCACGGTTTCCAGAGTGAACATTACAGAAGCAACTTAGTAGAACACATGTGTATGAAATTATTTGGAAAAAAAGGAAACATCATTATTCTATGCATATTATCAGTGGACTTTTGGGGGGGCATTATTGGAGGTAAACAAAGATGTTCAGAATTTTTTGTAATTTAGTTTGGAGCTATTTGTACTCAGAGAAGCTTGATAAGGATTACAAACTATGGAATCAGAATTAACTTTAATATTCAGAGAAGAGTCTTGCATGATAAGAGGACCCACTTTGGGTCACCATCTGTGCTGCAGATTTGGCTGTCAGTTGAGTGGTTGCATTTTATAGTCATAGATATGGGAAAACATAGTCATGACTTTTTATGATTATTATATACGGTCTATGTAAATGCACATACGTGTGTTAAAACACCAGCATAGATACCCTTATTTGCTTCTCCTAATAAACTGTGCTAATAGTTCTAACATAAGCTAGATCTAGGAGGATGTTATTTACATGTTTGTTATTTCCTCCATCAAGTGGCTGAAATTCAAAAAGTCATTTGTAAACTAGTTGTAGCTAGAACCATAAACTCAGAAACTTTCAGTTTGTGTTTTAATTTAATTTGATGACCCTAACTTTTGATGTATATGCTTTGGTTTGTTATATTTTACTACTGTGTGCAAACAAGTCAAACTGTATTTAATATAGTTCTGGTACATGTGCAGCTGATAGACTTCTTCGGATATGATTTAAAGGGCCATAGTTGCCTTTTTAGTGTGTGGGATAAGATCTGAGCCTTTAACTGAGAGGTCTCAGTGATGGCTCCCAGTGTGTCCTACCTTGGAGCCTTGAAGTTGCACTCACATTTGTAATTATGGATCTTTAAAACAGAGCACAGCTCGTGCTCAAATAGGAATTTTTTCAATTATATTTTAAAACATTTTAAGCCCACGAATTCAATTCCCCTAATACCTGTTTATAAGAGACTAAATTACATGCCCTTGACCTTCTTGAAAATTTTGCATAGTGATTTAAAATCTGTTCTCTGGAGTTAGAAAGCTTGATTTTATGAGCCTGGACTACTACTTTTAAGATCTCTATTTTCTTTTTGGTGATATGTGATTATTAATGACATCTAAATCATAAAGTTAGTTTGAGCGGCATGTGAAGTGCCTCTCATAGTGCTTGGTACCTGGTAAGTAGTAAACATAAGCTATCTTAATTATAATTAAAACAATTATTATAGTTCTATTATAAGAAGGGCTGAAGCAATATCTGTTTACTCTCAGAAAAAGTAGTCAAGTCTGTTGAAGTACTGGTAAATGTCTAGCTTCATGGAAAATCAGGTAAATGTAAATTGCAGGATTATGTGCATCACAGATAAAGAGTATGAAACCAAATGAAATTTGGCATTTCACTAGGGCTTTTTTTTAAAGCATAATGATATGAGAAATTTAAGTCAAATAAAGAGAGCACTATGAAATCAGCAGTATTTTAATATCACATTAACAGTTACATGGGATTATCCAAGAGTGATTTCCAAATGACTTATTCTATAACCCAAACCAGTGCATTTTGTACACATATACACAAGCATGCACTTGCACGTGAGCATTGATTTAGGAACAAAGACTCCCTGAGGGAGTTTCAAAAACTCTGCTATGTCCCAGCGTGCTAGTCTATATTTTACATCTATTTCTGAGTCAGCAGAAATGTGTGTAGAATCATATTAAGTCTGATACCTCCCCTGTTAGCCCACGAAGCCATAACCCACGTATGGGGGTGGTGTGAATTACTTATCTTATCCTAGGTCTGGAACATGTCATTATCACAAAATTCATTCCCTATGCAATCATCAAGGCTGATGGCAATATAAGAACAGTTGGGGCATGAAACCACAGTAGATTGTCAGGATTATCTAGCATATCATAGATCAGAAGCATAGGTATTGACTTCTGTTCTTTGTGGGAGCACTATTGTCCTGTTGGCTGGGCAACAGGCATTAACTTGGGGGCCTAATTCTAATTATTTCTTTGTCACTAACCTGTGGTGTGGTCTGCAACTGATCACTTGGTTTCTTTGTATGTAGATGAATGAATATACATTCAGAGTCCCATGCATATAGTTGCAAACAGTCTTCAGAAGAAAACATTAAAGCAAGCTAGGGAGACTCATTCCAAAGTGTTCAGACTATAAAGGCCAAATCAACAAACCATTCCAGTAAGGATCAAAGGGGATCCAGTCCCACTCTGTCTAGTAAATGTTGTGGGAGGATGACAATAAAACTGTTGTTCAGCTCTCTTTATATCATGGAGTGTCATTTCTTCAGATTTATCCAGTTGTTATAAATCCTATGGTCTTTTTCAGTGGCTCTCAGTTTGGTCAGGGCATTGAGGAATAATGGGAATCAGCATAATACACTGGTAGAGAAGTAGAGCTTTGGAGACAGATGGTCAAGTGTTTGAATCTCAGTTCTGCCATATACCATTGGTTGACCTTGGGTAAGTTTCTTAACCTTTTTAAAACTGTTTGCTCATCTATAAAATGGGAAAAATAATAGAACCTTCCTCATGGTGTGGTTATGTGGATCATAGAAAATCCTTGGTGTATTGCTTAGTTTGTAGTTAGCTGTTAACAAGTGTAAGGTGATGCTAGAGTTATGCATTCAAATGGAAGAGGTAGTTACCATTTTAGATTATGAAACTATAGTTCATATTTTATAGGTATTAATAACAAGGGGATTCTTAGGATTATCTGCTGGGAGGATTCCATGGGCCCGGGAAAACAGGGTGAGACTTTGATAATAGTGATGATCAGTTAATGTCAGCATTATGAAGTGTGGGAAATCTCCAATCCTGAAAGAGTTTAATAATATTTATTCTGAAAGGCTACTGTGAAATGTAAATAGGATAAGGGAAATAAAATGCTAAGCACAGTGTTTGGTATGTAGTAAGCACTCAGGACAACATTTTTTCTTCTTTTATTTTTTGGATGTAGTTGCTTTGGACCTGCAGCTTGAGTTTTCCTCAGGGTTGCCTGGGGCTGCTGAAGGATCTGGCTCTGTTTCAGGGGTTCAAGGCAGGTGCCTGGGACCAAGGTGGGGTCCACCTAGAGAACTCCTGGGATATTGGATTGGTTACAAGATGGCTTCAAAAGAGAGGGATTCTATAAGAGGGAGGCAGTATGATTACAAGAAAGAGCCTAAGGAAAAGTACTCAGAAATGTTGCTTTTTAATCTTAGTTCTACCACTTATTGGCATTGTTACCTGAGTGTTTTACTAAATCTCCTAAATTTTGTTTTTCCTCCTTAAGATGGAAGAAATACTGGGGTGCCTGGATGACTCAGTTGGTTAAATGTCTGACTTGGGCTCAGATCATGATCTTATGGTTTGTGGGTTCAAGCCCTGTGTCAGGCTCTGTGCTGACAGCTCAGAGCCTGGAGATTGCTTTGGATTCTGTGTCTCCCTCTCTCTGCCCCTTCCTTGCTCACACTGTGTCTGTGTCTTTCAAAAGTAAATAAACATCAAAATATTTTAAGATGGGAGAAATATTCTATGCCATAGCATCTATGGTGATAGCATAAATACCAAATGTGGAAGGTGACTGACTAAATAAGAGTGCTCTGAAAATGGGAAAACATATAAATAAATGGAAGGTGGGAAGTAAGTATGTTAAAATCAATGTAGAGTCCCTCAAGTAGGACAAAGCTAGATCTAGATTAAGTTGTTAAAGTGGTCATGGATGATGTCAAATTCAAGTTCATTCTCCTGAAATATCCACCTGCATTTCTCATATGGGTTTATGCTTGAGAAAGTAGCTCACCTCCAAAGTTTCCTTTGATCTTCTGCCCCCATCCCCTCAATGATGGAAGCAGTTGCTAAGATTTCTAAACACTTTTAATCCCTTATCCATATTAGCACTATTCAATAGAAATATAATATGAGCCACATATATAAATTTACATTTTATGATAGCCACGTTAAAAAGTTAAAAAAAGCAAGTTTGAATAATTTTAATTTTACTTAATTAAATACATTAAATGCTTTATTTAGTTTTAATATTTTATTCAAACATTTTTATGCCAAATATAATTTCAACATGTAATCAATATACAACATTTTAATGAAATATTTTACTTTTTTTTCATATTGTACTTGAAATGCAGTCTGTACTTTATACTTATGTATAAGCCAGAATTTAAGTCCTCAATAATCACATGTGGCTAGTAGCTACCATAAAGGTCAGTACAGGTATCTACCTTTCATGTGGTATTAAGATGTGTCTTGTATTTGAAGTATGTATATAAATGCTACAGATGTGTTATTAGGGTGTGTGGACTTCCAGAGGACAGGATTCCTGTATGATTGGTCTTTGTTTCTTTCTTGATGTACAACACTCCATTTTGCATATAGTAGGTACTCATTCAGTGGGTTGAATAAATTAATGTATTAATAAAGGAACAAATGAATAAATGAATAAAATAAGTGGAAACCCTGAAGAACTAGTTTTTTTCTTTTAATCTGGGAAATACCACTTTAATCAATATAATCATATGATCTCTTAGTGTTGGGCTTCTACTAATCAATGCAACCAGTATTTACCAAGTACCTACTATAAGTAAGGCATGTGCTAAGTTCTGCAGGGTCTATCATGTTGAATAAAGATACGGTTCTTCTAAATGACCTTAGTTGCCATGTCACCTAAGTTAGGGATAAATTAGTGTTCTGTGTAGTATCTTTGAAAAGGGAGACATAATTCATCATGATATTCAGCAATCTAGAATTTTGCATACCTAATAAGATACATTAATTTGCCTAGAAATTTGCCATTTTACCTATGCCACACAACTTTCATAAAAGATGTGCTTCCCACCACCCCAATCCTGCTATTTTAGAGGCAAACAAGATGAGGGAGTATTTTAAATTCACATTACTAACTTGTAATAAGTTATCCCTGAGGAACTTAAGAACTTAATATTATTTTGGGCTTCACAGGGAAAAACTGACACTGAGTGCTATAAATATATCAAAATCTAATCCAGTTTAATGGGATGGGCACATAAATTTCCCGGGGGGAGTTCCCAAGTTTCATGTTCTGTCCCTTGAATACTTGGTTGTGTCTTGGATTTTTTAGTCAGTAAAAAATGTTGACTTGTTTGATGACTTTTCTGAATTGGGAGTACTTTTAGGGTCAGTAGTATCTATCTCTCTCTTTCTGTCTGCTTACCTACCTATCATCTTTCCATTTATCTATTCAATTATGCACCTACAACAATTCCTAGCTCATTATGAGCATTCAACAAATGTCTTTTGAGTGAATAATGCAAAGTAAAACCCATGATGATTTTACTTGTAATTCATTTCATCTATCTTCTGAGATTAGTAATCTGCATTTGCCAAATGAGGAGAAAATGTGAATGACGAGGGTTATGCCCTTTGTATACTGTCTTATTCATGACTAATCATGTTCACAAATTTATGATGTACTTTCCTATAATGTTTTTATTTCCTCACACCTTTTCCCCTTCATATGACTCATTTTGTTACAACTCTTACATATTAATCATTTTGAAACCACAGTACTCTGAATCATTGATGGATCCTGGGTTACAATGAAATATATCCACTAGGAAATGAGAGCCCTTCTAGGAAACATCCTGGTGCCACGTGGCTCTTTTGATAAGACTCCAGGCTACAAAATTGAGTCTGTCTAGAGGAAAACACTGGAACTGATCTTCAGTATTCTGTAGGGAACTAAGAAGGACAAGAGTGGTTATGAATACTGGCAGTTTCTCAAGACTATTGTGTGAGTGTACTGCTTATTTCAACCACATTATGTTTTTTTATAATGGAAGGGTATAGATATGATTGAGAAATAAGTTTATACACAGCAACTCTGTAGTGGACATCAAACTAATTTCCTTTTCCTGCCCCAAATTCTTTTGCGTGTTATTAATATTGAACTTCTACAATTTGTTTCTAGACATAATGCTTGATTGTCAGAGCCTCTCAGGCTAGAAGTCTTTAATCTTCCTATCTAACCATCTTAACATAGGTTATGTTTGTTTTCATAAACATAGTAGTAAGATTTGGGCTTCATGAAAAAGAAATATGCTGACTGAATAACTGGATTATTGGAAGGTTGTACAGTGTGTGTTTTACTGGTTGTGAAATCAAAGGCTGTATAATCTCTGTTGATGTTTAAGTGTCATGATGTGCTGCCTACAGACTGGGGAGGTTACATTACACATTAAGTCAATCTTGAATTTTAAGGCACTCTACATCCTTATATGTTATTACTCACCATTAGTATCTCAGCACTTTTATTTTTCACAGTTGAAAATTTGCTTTTAATTTTTTTAATGAAATGTAATATATGAGCCAATTATTTGGAAATATTTTCAATGTATTCTGGGATTATAAAACTTTACAGGATCTCAACTTTCTCTTGAGCCAATTTGGTAAAGTGGCATATGTTGCCAGAGTATTCAAAATTGGGACTTATAGCTTATAATCAAAATTGACAGTACATGGGGGCACTTGGGTGGCTCAGTCAGTGAAGCGTCTGACTTTGGCTCAAGTCATGATCTTGCGGTTTATGAGTTCAAATCCCATGTCGGGCACTGTGCTGACAGCTCAGAGCCTGGAGCCTGCTTTGGATTCGGTGTCTCTGTCTCTCTCAGCCCTCTCTTCATAAATAAATAAACATTAAAAAAAGAAACCAACAGTATCACTTCATGTATTCCCATCCAAACCCATTTTGTGGGTCTAGTTATTCACTGTCCCTGGTCCTATATTTTTCCTATTCACTCTTAGAAATCTTTTTCCTTTTAGTTACAAGAGCAGTTTCATTTCAGGATGTATATGTCATGCCTACTGTAATAATTACAAGACAAACAAATGTTGGGCCTCAGTCAAACTTAAAGCTTGGTATCTCCCTAACTTAGGCCTGCTTCAGCCAGCCTTCAGGGACAAAGGAGGACTGGCAACATTGCTAGTTCCCCTGCCTTCTTCCTCTCTTCTTCTGCTCCCATTTCGCTATGTAGTTTTGGTTCCTGCAAAGTGGAGGAAAGATGGGGAGAGAGTCCTACTTGCAGAACCCGTGGCAATCTGGCACTGAGTTCCTCAACTGCCCTGGGGGTGCTTTGTAGGCATTTTAGAGATGTCACTGCAGAACCCCCTAACGTACCTCTCTTGACTCAGGGAGACTCTTGTTCTCAGCTGGTCATATGATCTGTTAAATCTGTTTCTTTCCCCAGCAGATGCTACTTTAGGTGGTGGTGTGGGCTAAATTGTGTCCTCTCCAAAAGATATGTTGAAGTTCCCGCTCTTGACACATGTGAATGTGACCTATTTGTAAGTAAGATCTTTGCAAATGTTATTACTTAAGATGAATTTATCAAGGCAGACTCTAATCCTATATGACTAGTGTCCCTATAAGAGGAGGAGATAGAGACACACAGGGAGGGCACTAGGTGACTGCAGAAGCCGGGGTTATAGTAAGGAAACTGCAAGTCAAGAAACACGAATGATTGATGGCCACCACCAGGCGCTCAAAGAGGTGGGGAAAGACTCTCCCCACAGGCTCAGGGGGAGCATGGTCTTGCTGACACCTTTGTTTCTAACTTCTAGCCTCCAGAACAAGGAGAACTTAGGCTTCTGTTGTTTAAGCATCTAGTCTATTTTACTTTTTTACAACACCTCTAGGAAACTGATATGGATGTGATCACTTTTAAGATCATGACATTCCTACTTCAGCTTTCCCATTTGGTCTCCAGGAATTATTCATTCATCTTTAACCTGCCATTGGCCAGAAAGCAGTAACTTTTCAGCTTTTCAACTCAACTGTATTTTCTTTCTTTTTTTTTTTTTAAATGTTTTATTTATTTCTAGGAGAGAGAGAGAGAGAGAGAGCGTGAGCAGGGGAGGGTCAGAGGAGAGAGGGAGATACAGACTCCGAAATAGGCTCCAGGCTCTGAGCTGGCAGTCAGCACAGAGCCCCACGCAGGGCTCGAACCCACCAACCGCGAGATCATGACCTAAGCGAAAGTTGGACGCTTAACCGACTAAGCCACTCAGGCGCCCCAACTCAACTGTATTTTCAAGGGTGGGTCAGGTAGCAGTCCACTGTGTGTACTAGACTGCAGGGGACACATTTTCTCCATGCAGCAGGAGGACGAACTGCCAGTGAGCCAACAGCCTTTAATTTCTAACAATTTCAACCCTTCCAAAGCCTCTCTTTGGTACTAGGCTATGGATAGGAAACATCTATTGCAGGCTCTGCACAGGTCACTTAGCACCTCACTTTGGCAATTAGGAGTATTTGCATCTGTTCTTTTAGTTTCTGCCTTTTTGGAGCCGCCACCAAAACTGAAACAAAATGTCCCATGTTAACAGTCTGATTTAAGTCTAAATTGATTTCTGCTAGACTGTCAAGTTTATTGATATTAAGCTGGACAGAGTGTTTTTTTTAAAGTTTTAAAAAATCTATTTGCAGTTATGTTCCTTTTTTGGTTCTTAGGTTGTTTATATTTTCTCTCTTTTTCTCCTTGATCAAATTTGCTAGCCTTTATTTTATATACTGTATTGGTCTTTCTAAAGAGTCAGTTTTTTTGTTTTATTGATAATTCTGCTAATATATTTGTTTGTTATTGTCAGCTTCATCTATTTTTGTTTAAATTTTGTTAATTTCTATCTTCTTTCTTTGGTTTATTTCGTTGTTGCTTACCTTCCAGAGATGGAAGCTTGGTCACTTGTTATTAGCAATTTTTTTCCAATAAGTGCATTTTTTCCCTAAGTATCAGTGTGGCTACGTAGCTGACGTGCTCATTAAATGTTTATCTACTCTGCTTTTCCTCCTTCCCACTTCCTAAGACCTCGCATTTGCTTAGGAATCTTTCCTACACTTAGATATATAGGGCTGTTACATTAATTTTTTTTCTAAATCATCTTAAACTTCCATTTGATTTCTTTTTTAATCCAAAAGTTATTTAGAAGACTGGTTTACATGATTGATACTTTGGAACTGCTGCTGACCTTTCGCTGTTACCTTTTGGGTTGCTGACCTTTTCATATTAACTTTTACATTTTAATTGGATTTTATTTTATTGAATTTCGATAGCATGTTATTGGATTACAATCAATTAATATGATCACATGACTTTTTAAAAAGTTTATTTATTTTGAGAAAGAGAAAGCACAAATGGGGGAGGGGCAGAGACAGAGAGGGAGAGAGAGAGACAATCCCAAGCAGGCTCCACAGTGTCATCACAGAGCTTGATGTGGGGCTCAAACCCTCAAACCATGAGATCATGACCTGAGCCAGAGTCAGATGCTTAACCAACTGAGCCACTCAGGCATCCTGGTCTCATGATTTCTGCTTTTGAAATTTATCAACATTTCCTTTATTTTTTAATACATGGTAGATTTTTATGACTGTTCCATGTATTTGAAAAGAACAGACATTCTGCTTGTTGGGTATAAAGTTTGATAACAATTTATAGATTAAGCATTTTGTGTCACAATTTCTTTATATCCTCACCTGTGAATTAATTTTTAGATATACACATATTAAAAATTTCTTACTGTGGTTATGACTATAACCACATACAATTTTTCTTTGTAATTTTTATAGGATTTTTGATTTCAAAGGCTATCAGGAACACAAATATCTATGACCTTAATAAAGTTTTAATAGATTTTATATTTCATTAATATGAAATATCCATCTTTTCACCCTTTAGTGATTTTTATCTTGAATGTATCTTATTTCATATTAATGTTACCATATCTGCTATTCTTTTTAAGAAGAATATTTTGTGGTTAGAATAGATCTACTTAACATGAGATCTACTTAACATGAGCTGTCCTCTCCTAACAAATTTTTTAACAAAGGAAATAACAGGGTGAAAAGGCAACTTATGGAATGGGAGAAAATATTTGCAAATCGTACTTGATAATAGATTAATCTCCAAAATGTACAAGGAACTCTTACAACTGAATAGCAGAAAACTAACAACCTGATTTAAAAATGGGCTAAGGATTTGAACAGATATTTCTCCAAAGAAGACTTACAAGTGGCCAACAATTGTATGAAAAAATGTTCATTGTCACTAGTCATCAGAGAAATGAAAATCAAAACCACAGTGAGATCACCTCACACCTGTGTAGGTGACTATTATCAAAAAACAAAAGATATGTGTTGGTGAGAATACGGAGAAAATGGAACCCTTGTGCACTGTTTGTGGGAATGCAAAATGGTTCAGCCATTATGGGAAAACTGTATCTGCTATCTTTTGTTAGCATCTGTTTAAAAAATTTTTTTAAATGTTTATGTTTGAGAGAGAAAGAGCATGAGCGGGAGAGGGACGGAGAGAGAGGAAGACACAGAATCTGAAGCAGGCTCCAAGCCCTGAGCTGTTAGCAAAGATGAGCTCAAACTCACGAGCTGTGAGATCATGACCTGAGCCAAAGTTGGACGCTTAACTGACTGTGCCACCCAGGTTCCCCTGTTAGCATCTGTTTTAAATACCTTTTTGCCTTTATTTTTATCCTCCCTGAGTTGTTTCATTATACTTGGATCTCTGAAAAAGATCATATATAGCTGTCATGTTTCTACAGTATGAGAATCTTTGTATTTTAATACAAAATGCATTTTTCTTTGCACTTTGTAAATTTAACCCATGGCAATTTATCATAGTTACTGATATACTAGAATATGTTTCTGCAATTATATTTTATGGTTTTCTTTTGTATGCTTTCTTGGTGTTTCTTTTTTCTTCATTGCTTTTTATGTGATTTGGTTCTCTTTGTTCCTTTTTTCCTCCAAATGACTTGGAAATAATATGTCCTAATTCTTAGTGGGTAGCCTTAAGTTTTTGTAACAAGCACACTTAAACTTATAAAGAAAATCAACAGCTAGAGGGGATCAGCACCTATATGTCTCCTCCTATGACAATAAGAACACCACCCCCCTTTCTGCTATCCCTCCCTGTCCTTCTTTGACACATACCCCTCACTTGTTTCACTTTCTTTTTACCTTCTGCAACCTTCCAGCATCCAGTCAGTTTCACCTTTTTTCCTCCATGGAGTAGGGTAGACAGGTTAGGGGTGGGATAATTTTAGGTTGAGTTCTTCTTATTTGCTGGTGGAGATCTTAAGGACTTGAAGTCCTTGAAACAAAATAGCTAAGATGAAACTTTCCCTTGATAATACTTGAAAAATCTTGCATAGTATAGTTTTGATGAATTATTTACTCCAACACAATGGTCTCTATTTTCCATCTAACTAGAGATTCAGTCCTATAAACACAGGAGACGGGAATGTAGAGAGAAAAGAAAAGGGACTAGAGAAGTACCATTCACACTGCAACACTTAAAATGTATGGGAGCGCCTGGATGGGTCAGTCAGTTGAGTGTTGGACTTCAGCTGAGGTCATGATCTCATGGTTCATGGATTCAAGCCCTGCGTTGGCTGGAGCCTGCCAGGGATCCTCTGTTCCTGCCTCTCTCTCCCCCTCCCCTTCTTGTGCTGTCTCTCTCTCTCTCTCTGTGCCCCCCTCCTCTGCTTGTGTGCTCTCTAAATAAATAAATAAAATAAAATATATGTATCAAAAAACTGTAAACAAAATAAAAAGAGTAAAAATATAGGCAGAAAAAGTTTTGTAGCAGCTAGATATATAAAACCTTAATAATAAGACTGCTTCTGAAAACATTAAGAAATAGAACATGATGTGAAAGATAATTTGCTAAAAAATACAAATAGCTAATATACATAAAGATGATGGGTATCATTAATACATAATCAAAAACAAGTTTAAGCCACAATGACATGCTCTTTTTTTCTTATTGTATTGGCAAAAATGTTTAAAATGAGTGAAAATACCAAATGTTGATGAGGATGTGGGAAAACTGTAGTTCATTGCTGAAAAGATTATAGATTGTACAGTCTTGTAGATAGATTGGTATAAACTTTTTAAAAATGCGGTTATTTCTATTAATATTATTTCTGTTAATCTAAAATCTAAATAAATTATAACCCTGGGAGACCAGGATCTCACAGAATTAATCCCATAGAAATAACAAATTGACTATTTAAAGACAACCTTTCTTCTTTCAACATGTTTTTAAAAACTTTTATTTAAATTCCAGTTAGTTGACATACAGTGTAATATTAGTTCCAGGTGTACAATGTAGTGATTCAACACTTCCCTATCATAGCCGGTGCTTATTCACAAGTGCATTCCTTTTGACTGCCTACTAAATGTCAGGCATATTTTGTGCACTTGAGATACATCAGTAAGCAAAACAAAGATCCCTACTTTTGTGGAAGATACTTCCCATGAGGAATCCTGGAAGTTAAGCAATTATTTTTGAACTATTATCTGTTTTCATCTGTAGGATGTAATATTACTTGGATAAGAAAGCATCTATAAATAGTCAAAGATGTTAATGATGCTGACTCATTTAAATACTTAAATGAAATACTTTCATTTCATGAAATTTCATTGAATGCTTAAAAGGCTACCAGAAATAGTTAAGAAACCTTGACTAAAATCCAGAGAGAAAAATCTTAATGTGATTTATTTCAGATTTAGTGTGTTTTATTTAAAATGGTAGTTAAAAATTTTATATCATATCTTATCACAAAATGTTTATTCCATTTAATCAGCTATCTTATTTCATCTTATGGAATGATGAATATCATTTAATATCTTAACAATTGATACGGGGTCAAAGTAATTTGTTGGTACTGATCACTATGAGATACTTGGCATTGCTAATAATTTCATATTTTAATTTTTCTTTACTTAGAATCACATTAAGTAGTAAATAAAAGCCCCATGACAAATAGAGTGAGGTCTCAGAAGAATGGAGAAGAATAATATGTTATTATCTTTAACATCATCTTTTCCTTGGTTTTGAGCAAAGGGCCCTTCATTTTCATTTTGCCCTGAGCTCTGTAAATTATATGTATCTTACCTCAGTACTCCCTTTATTTGGGAAAAGGACCAACAAATAAGCATAACCTTACCCTTTCTGGGGAATGAAGGCAAGATGGGGATGTAAGAGTAGACCAGGAGAGGGATCAGAAGTCCATAGCTGTCTGGTTGTTTTCCTAGGGACTGGGTGGTAAGTTCAGTAGAGCATGATAGAGTAGCCTCTTGACTCCAGGCTATATTCTCTAGTCCAGGTGTACCAATAACATAGTGACAGTTTGATGGCCATCTGACTTTGGTGTTGCTTTCTAATATGGTGTTGCTTTCTAATATGGTGTTGCTTTCTAAAATTTCAACAGAGAACTTTACTTTCTCAAGTAGAACTCAAAGTCTGAGGACGTGTTTGTTGTAAAAAAAAATATTATTAAGAAACAATAGAATAATAACACCAATCTTTTGATAGTACTTTTATAGTTGTCATTACTAGATTCAGGGGCCAGATTTTATTTATTTACTTATTTTATTTTTTATTTTATTACTTATTTATTTTTATTATTTTAGAAAAGAGAGAGTGAGTGGGGAGAGGAGCAGAAGGAGAGAGGAGACAATCCCAAGCAGACTCCTCACTAAGCACAGAGACTGATGCAGGACTCAATCTCACGACCCTGGGATCATGACAGCTGAAATCAAGACTCCAATCTCTACAGACTGAGCCACCAGGTGCCCCCAGGGCACAGATTTTAGCATGAATACAAGGAAGCTTCCTTGCTGGAATGATTCAGTGACATTAGAGCAATATAGTGTAGTGGTTGAAATTTAATATGAGCTTTTGGAGTTAGCCAGAACTGAAGTGGATCTTCTTCTGCCCCTTCGCAGTTACATGACTGAATATCTTTTTCTTCAGGCAGGCCTATCACACAGGGGTGTTGTGAGGAAGAAAAGAAGTAATACTGGGACATCCTTAGCATAGTGCATGTTGTGAAAATCCTCAATAAAATTAAGGGGTTAATTTATTATCATTGCTAAGATTTGGAAGTAATTTTACTTAGGAGGAATTCATTCTTGGGTTATTTTCCACCCCCTTCCTAGACTCCCCACTCCTCTCATTCCCTATATCCTTGATCTCTCTCTCCCCTAAAGCAGTCATTTATTAAGAATATGGAATCATAGGGGCACCTGGGTAGCTCAGTCAGTTAACCATTCAACTTTGGCTCAGGCATGATCTCATGGTTTGTGGGTTCCGGCCCTGCATTGGGCTCTGTGCTGACAACTCAGAGCCTGGAGCCTGCTTCAGATTCTGTGTTTCCTTCTCTCTCTGCCCCTACCCCACTTACACTCTCTCAAAAATAAGTAAATGTTAAAAAATTTAAAAACAAGAGCATAGAATCATAGGCCATGATTGCTGATGGAAGAATGCAGAAAAATATTCAGACAACATTTAGGTAATATTCTGTCTCAGAAAAGATGAGCGAAAACAGTGACTCTCAGACATCCTTCCAGTTTTGTTTGATGATTATCAGTGTCCTTATGTAGTATGTAGTAGTTAATTCCCCCTCTTATCCATTTTTTCATCCATGAGCATTTGCTGAGTGTCTACTTTCCTAGCACTCAAGGAAGTTGTAGTCTAGTGGGTGAGCAACCATGTAATTTTAATGATGTATCACTATCTAGAAGGGGATAGAGAGTACTGGGTGGGGGGGCATGTGGGATGACATCCCTTTGCAGTCTTAGTGATTTCTGGAATGCTTCCTGGAATCGATAATTAGCTGATTTTTTTTTTTGAAGCAAGAATAGAAGTTAGCCAGGTGGTAAAGATGTTGCTGGTTTAAACAGATGAATGTGTAAAACATGGAATTCTGTGAGAACTTTGTGGGCTTAGAGACTGAAGATTGAACAATAACCACTTATTTTCCCTTGTTTTACTAAGCATATTCTCCATTTATTGCTTTATATATTGTGATTCCTCCAAAAAAGAATGAGACTCTTTCGTCTCTAAACAAAATGGTTAAAATAAACTTAGACAAGAAAAGATCTCTTTGGTCTAAAATGATTTTGTTAGGTATTTCATATACTTAGAACTGGTGAAAAACAGTACCCTGATATTATTGCTTCATATCTTTTTATTAAATGATTTAGTCTATTCTGATTGTTTTTCTTGAGAAAACCTACTTTAGTCAAATGTCATGCTTATGAAGCAATGGATTTATCACATAAATACTGCCATTACCTCACTGTAATGACTCATCATTCCAGACCCTGGACTTTATATCCCTTTGAATGACTTAATGTTACTTATTTGTGGAAATTCCAGTGCGCTGGAATGCAATTTTTATTTTTACTTTCAATTGATGATTTTGCTATTTAGTCACACTTCCTCAACAAGTACATACTGATCATTTATTCTGTTCTAGGCACTGTGCCAGATACTGGGAATGAAACCATGAACAAGAAGACTCTGCTTATCAGCAATTGACACTCCAGTCTATGTGTTTAGCAATGCAAGTGTGGATGGGGTCTGAAGCAGGAGTAGAATGAGTGGGGAGTAAGAATGAGGAGAGGTTATAAGACAGTTGAATGCAGCTGTAACGTAGACAATGTAGGGGACGATGCACAGGCTGATTTGAGAGTACGCGAGAGAAAAATATCCTAGCTGAGATAGTTCTTCTAAATTAAACTAGAGAAAAAGGGAAAGAGGAAAAGATAGATTGTAAGAAATTTAAGTGTTTAGAATCTATGGAGATCCACTGATAAAAGAAGTCCCAGTGGTGTAAGTGAGCTCTGGGATTTTATAGTCTTATTCAGTTCTCCTGAAAAATGAACAACAAAAACATTGTTGTGATCAGCCCTAGTTTGCAGAATCATGAACAAATAGATGGTTGTTATTTTAGATCACCATGGTTTGAGGTGGTCTGTTAAACAGTAACAGATAACATGGACACCTGGGTTAATTATCCATCTAAGCACAAATTCCTTCACAAATCCACTCTTCGGTATCATCCACTTGGAAAACCTCTTTCACAGGTGGTGTCAATATATTATCCTCAGGGAGCTGGATCAAGAAATGTTGTCATTATCTAATACCCCTTTTTGTTTTCCTACTCTTCCCCGGTTTCAGCAAACACTCCTTGGCCTGAAATACTGTGGAGTAGAGGGAGATCTTTAGGGAGTATGGAAGACTTCAATCCAAGTTATAATTTCCCTCTTGGTTTTATTTCAATGCAATTTGTTGTATTCCAATTAGAAGGGCCACAGGCAAATAGGAATGTCCCTAAACAATTAAAATAATTGTGTTTATTGCCAACAAGAAGGCATACTATCTTAGGATAATAGAAGACAAGACTTCTTTTTCCCCCTATAGAGCAGCTACTTAGACCAGGAGTGTGAAAAGCCCTTAGACTCATCTCTAGTTACATCTGAGGTGGAAGTGGTGAATGATGCCAAAGAAAGAACCAAGCTTATATAGGATGGGACAGAGGGCAGCTCCTTCAAGGATCGGTTTTTGTATTAGAGGAGGAACAACTGGGCTGTCTTAAAGAGAAAATTTTCTTTTTTCTTTAATGTTTATTTATTTTTTGAGAGACAGAGTGTGAGTCGGGGAGGGACCGAGAGAGAAGGAGTCACAGAATCCAAAGCAGGCTCCAGGCTCTGAGCTGTTGGTGTAGAGCCTGACGTAGGGCTTGAACCCACAAACTGTGAGATTGTGACCTGAGCTGAAGTCGAACGTTTAACTGTCTGAGCCACCCAGGCACCCCTAAAGAGATAATTTTCTACATATGAAAGTGATTTTTAAAAGGAACTGAGGTATAGGTAAGGGTGGATCATGTATCTGTCATCTTTTTTAGGAAGATCATTTTAAAAGTTCCCTTAATTATGCACCCCCAAATTATGAGTTGTCTTTTCAGTTATATTTTGCAATAGCAAATGGCAAATTTTGCTGAGAGAAGCACTCTTAACTCTGACAAGGTAGTTCTCCAGAGTCTTATTACACAACAAGAGATTACAGAATCAGCACTTATTCTGGAAGTTTGCAAGTTTGTGCTGAAGTGACCCTCCCTAAGCCTTGAGTATTTGGCAAAGAGAATGGGATATAAAAGGCAAACAAAGTTCAGCTATTTATTTCTTTATTAACAAAATATAACCTAACCGGAATCCAAATGATGACTCCACAGCAATGAACTAGATTTGCTTTGCAAAGATTTGATGAAATATTTGATCATATGATAACATTTGCCATTACATCATTGAAACTTGAAACAAGTATGAAAGAAGAGTGCTGTCTTATCACTTCTAAACACTAGTATAAGTTATCTTTGATATTGAATTCTATTTATATGACTTATGTAGTTAATATTCTGTGGGAAAAAAGTTTTATTGTGTACTGGACCTTATTCAGGTTGATTTCTAACTTAAAACTCTCTCGGCATCATTCTCAATAACACTACCCATTTGCCCTGCTGACACCCGTCTATTCAGCAAACCTTTAATCGACTCAAATGTTTGCCTGTGCTCCTCCAACTTGGCTGCCAGAAGAAGTGATACAATTGCACCAAATGGTGCTACTGAAAATTTGTAGGCAAATTTCAGCTTAGTGCCACAAGTTTTTTCCCACACCCTTTTTCAGTTCTTGAACTAACTCACCGAAGGAGCTATTCCAAATTATTACCATTTTGCTTAAGCACAGTGTACACTCCGATCTTCAGTGAAGTGAAGGTGTTGAGATTTGGAAGCTTTCAAATATGGCTAATCAGCTTTAAACTGGTAGAATATTTTTGAGGGATATATTGGCATAAATTATCCAAATTTTAAAAACACAGACTTTTACTTCTGACCATAATGAAACAATACTGACTTCACTTCTTTTTTTTTTTTTTTCCTATTTGGCTATTTTCATATCTTTCTTTATATTTATAAGAGCCTTAAATATGATAGATACCATTGTTTGGTTTGTCATGTATATTGCAAATACTTTCCATAATAACTATTTTGTTTCATAACTTTATTTATTGAGATTGGAACTAAGATGAGGCAAGTGAGATGCCAAGGGTGAAAATTTTAAGGTTCTGACCTTACATTTGCATGACTGCAAAAATGAATGCCTCTTTTTTTTAAAGATTTTTTTATGTTTAAAAATTATTTATTATTTATCTCAAATTTAAATTTAACTGAGTGTCTTGCGTTTTCATTTGTTTTGGTTTTGGGTTTTTTTCTCTTCCAAAATATGGCAATGCTACCCTAATACATCTGAAAATGTATCCCTGTCTCTTGAGTTCTGGCTCCATAAAGTTTATAACTTGTCTTCATTAAAAATAATAAAGATGAAGAGCACCTGGGTGGCTCAGTCTGTTGAGCATCTGACTTCAGCTCAGGTCATGATCTCATAGTTCATGAGTTAGAGCCCAGCATCAGGCTTGCCACTGTCAGTACAGAGCCTGCTTCAGATCCTCTGTCCCCCACCCCCACCCCTGCCCCACTCATGTGTGTGGTCTCTCTCTCTCTCAAAAATAAATAAAACATTTAAATAGTAATAAAGAGGAGTTATTGCAAAGACTTTAAAAGAAAAAATAATGCTGATAGGAGAGGCACAAGTAAATTTGAGTATGGTAAATTTCCTTTGGAAAATGTTTAATTTCCTACTGAAAACGGAGGTAAGCGCCTTAGAATCCACTCAAAGCCTGATGGAATTCATTAAAACCTGATTTATTTCAAAATACTTCTTTTAAAAAAATTTTTTTAATGTTTATTTATGTGCTGTCAGCACAGAGCCCAACGAGGGGCTTGAACTCAAGAACTGCGAGATAATGACCTGAGCAGGAATCAAGACTTGGATGCCTAAGCAACTGAGCCACCCAGATGCCCCTGTTTCTTTTTTTTTCTTAAATAGTTTATTGTCAAGTTAGTTTCCATATAACACCCAGTGCTCATCCCAACAAGTGCCCTTCTCCATGCCCATCACCCCCCTTCCCCTCTCACCCACCCCCATCAGCCCTTAGTTTGTTCTCAGCATTCAAGAGTCTCTCATGGTTTACCTCCCTCCCTCTCCCCAACTATTTTTTCCCCTTCTCCTTCATGGTCCTCCATTAGCTTCCTCCTAATCCACCTATATGTACAAACATATGGCATCTGTCCTCTGCCTGACTTATTTCGTTCAGCATAACACCCTCAAGTTCCATCCATGTTGCTACACATGGCCAGATTTCATTCTTTCTCATGGAGTATTCCATTGTATAGATAAACCACATCTTCTTGATCCATTCATCTGTTGATGGACACTTAGGCTCTTTCCATGTTTTGGCTATTGTTGAGAGTGCTGCTATGAACATTGGGGTACATGTGCCCCTATGCATCAGCACTCCTGTATCCCTTGGGTAAATTCCTAGCAATGCTACTGCTGGGCCATAGGGGAGTTCTATTGTCAATTTTTCGAGGAACCTCCACAATGTTTTCCAGAGGTGTTGCACCAGTTTACATTCCCACTAACAGTGTAGGAAGGTGCCCATTTCTCCACATCCTCGCCAGCATCTATTCTCCTGATTTGTTCATTTTAGCCTCTCTCACTGCTGTGAGGTGGTATCTCAGTGTAGTTTTGATCTGCATTTCCTGATGATGAGGGATGCTGAACATCATTTCATGTGTCTGTTGGCCATCTGGATGTCCTCTTTGGAGAAGTGTCTGTTCCTGTCTTCTGCCCATTTCTTCACTGGATCTTCACTGGATTATTTGTTTTTCAGGGGTGGAGTTTGATGAGTTCCTTATAGATTTTGGATACTAGCCCTTTATCTGATATGTCATTTGCAACTATCTTTTCCCATTCCATCAGTTGCCTATTAGTTTTTTTGATTGTTTCCTTTGCCATACAGAAGCTTTTCATCTTGATGAGGTCCCAGTAGTTCATTTTTGCTCTTGATTCCCTTGCTTTTGGGGATGTTTCAAGTAAGAAATTGCTGTGGTTTTTAAAGATTTTTAAAAATAATCTCTACACCCAACATGGGGCTCAAACTTACAACCCTCAGATCAAGAGTTGTATGCTCTACCAACTGAGCCAGCCAGGACCCTGTGTGAATACCCCGAGTAGGATGCCAGAGGCTTCACCCTAGTTCTAACCCTGTTATGTATGATATTTATATTCTGCTGTAAACAATTAGAATTGGGCCAACATAGGAAATATCTGCTTTTAGACAGTGCAAAATTTGTTGTCTAGGAAAAGGAAAACAATGTGTCTGATGCACTTTCTGAATCACTGTGTAGGGAGGAGACCCCAAAACAGTATTTCAGTTTCACTAAGTTGAGGAAACAGAGATAGGAGTTCATGGTAGTTGAGAAAACAGGAAATGTGATGCCTCTGGCTTTGCTTTTTCTCAAAATTCATTTAGTTATTCAGGGTCTCTTTTGGTTCCATAGAGATTTTAGGATTGTGGGTTTTTGTTTTCCATTTCTGTACAACATGCCCTTGGAAGTTTGGTAGGGACTACATCAAATCTGTAGATTGCTTTGGGTAGGTAGTATGGACATTTTACCGGTATTAATTCTTTCAGTCCATGAACATGGGGTATCATTCCATTTATTTATCTTTCCTTCACTTTATTTCCTCAATGTCATATGATTTTCAGTGTTTAGATTTCTCATCTCCTTGGTTAAATTTATTCCTAGGTATTTTATTCTCTCTGATGCTACTGTAAATGGGATTGTTTTCTTAATTGTCTTTTTCAGATAGTTCACTCTTGGTGTATAGAAATGCAACTGACTTTTGTATATTTATTTTGTATGCTGATTTTATTATTACTCATAATTTTTTTGTGGAGTCTTTAGGGTGTAAAGATCATGTCATCTGCAAATAGATGTCAAATCTTCTATATGTAAGATCATGTCATCTGCAAGGAAAGAGAATTTACTTCTTCGTTTCCAGTTTGGATGATGTTTACATATTATTCTTGCCTAATTTCTCTGGCTTGGACTTTCAGAAGTATGTTGAATAAAAGGAGTGAAAGTAGGCACAGTTGTCTTCTTGATCTTAGAGGAAAAGCTTTTAGCTTTTCACTATCGAGTAGAATGTTGGCTGTGAGCTTGTCATATATGGTCTTTATTATGTTGAGGTACATTCCTCTATACCTAATCTGTTGGAAGTCTTTATCATGAATGGATGTGGCATTTATTTTGCCAAATGCTTTTTCTGCATCTATTAAGATGGTCATATGATTTTATCCTTCATTTTGTTAATGTGGTATTTCATGTTTATTGATCTGCATGTGTGGAACCATTCTTGAATCTTAAGGATAAATCTCGCTTGATTTGGTGTATGATCCTTTTAATGTATTATTGAATTTGATTTGTTATTATTTTGTTGAAGATTCTTTCATCATGTTTATCAGTGATATTGGTCTGTAATTTTCTTTACTTGTAGTGATATTATCTGGCTTTGGTATAAGGATAATGCTAGCCTTGTAAGGTGAGTTTGAAAGTATTCTTTCTTCAATTTTTGAAAGTGTTTGAAAAGGGTTGGCATTAATTTTTCTTTATGTAATTGGTAGGATTCTCCAGTGAATTCCCCATTTGGTCCTGGGCTTTCTTCAACCTCTTTACTCATTATTGGTGTGTTTAGATATTCTACTTTTTCATGATTCAGTTTTGATAGGTGGTATGTTTCTAGGAGTATATCTATTTCTTCTAGGTTATCCAATTTGTTTGGAATATAATTTTTCATAGTACAGTTGATCCTTGAACAGTAATGGGTTTGAACTGCATGGGTCCACTTATATGTGGATTTTTAAAAGTACAACGCTATAAGTGTATTTTTTCTTCCTTATGATTTTCTTAATAACATCTTCTTTTCTCTAGCTTACTTTATTGTAAGGATACAGTGTCTAATACATATATCATACAAAAGATGTTGTTAATGATTACTAATGTTATTAATAAGGCTTCTGATCAACAGTAGACAGTTAGTAGTTAAGCTTCTGTGTAGTCAAAAGTTATATGTGAATGTCTTACTGCATTGGAGGGGGGAGTCAGTGCTTCTAACCCCTGACCCCTTATTCAAGGATCAACTATAATTTCTTATGATCTTTTGTACTTCTGTGATATCAGTTGTAATGTCTTCTCTTTCATTTATAATTTTATTTATTTATGTTTTCCCTCTTTTTTCTTAGCTAATCTAGATAAAGGTTGGCAGTGTAATTTGTTTTTTTTTTTTCCAAAACTCATTCTCAGTTTCATTGATCTTTTCTATTGTTTGAGTTTCTATTTTATTTATCTTATGCTCTAATATTATTTTCTTCCTTTTGCTAACTTTGGGTATAGTTTGTTCATTTCCTAGTCCCTTGAGGTATTATGTTGTTTATTTGAGATCTTTCTTTTTTCTTAATATAGGCATTTATTGCTATATGCTTTCCTTTAGAACTGCTTTTTGTGCGTCTCAAACATTTTGGTATGTTGTGCTTGCATTTTCATTTATTTCTGGATAATTTTTGATTTCTCTTTCAATTTCTTCTTTAACCCATTGGTTGTCCAAAAGTGTGTTGTTTAATTTCCACATATTTGTGAATTTTCCAATTTTCCTGTTGTCATTGACATCTAGTTTTGTACCCATCTATTGGACTCTTACACAACACTCCACACAATCATTATTTTCAAGTGCACTTGTAATGTTCCATAAAATAGACCATGCACTGGAAAATAAAATAGGTGTCAATAATTTTAAAATGATAGGAATCATAGAATATGTTTTCTGATCACACCTGAATTAAACTAGAAATCAAAGATAAAATATTTCCTGGAAAATTCTTAAATATTTGGAAATTAATAGACACTTTAAAAATAATAATTGAAAAGAAGAAATCACTAGGGAAATTAAAAATATTTTAGCTTAATGAATATAAAGACACAGTATGTAAAATTTTGTTCGATGCAGCTAGAGTAATGATAGGAGAAATTTATAGCTTAATAATGTTCATATTAAAGTGAAGAAATATTTGTAATCAAGCTAGAAAACTAAGAACAAATTAAAGATAATGTAGAAGAAAAGAGGTTAATGAAGATAGAGTACATATCAAAGAGAATATGGACAAAACAAATAGAGAAAATCAATTAAACCAAAACCTGGATGCTTGGAAACATAAGTAAAATTGATAAACCTCTAACTAGAGTGGTCAAGGAAAGAGGGAAAGAGACAACTTACAAATATTAGGAATGAAAGAGAGGATAGCACTACAGATACTACAAAAATTAAAACAACCTTTGAATGTGACTATCTCTATGTGTGTGAGAAAGAAATTGGATAAGTAAATTCCTTTCTACAAAGAAAAGTACAGTGCCAGGTGGCTTTACTGGTGAATTCTACCAAATTCTACCAAATAATACCAATCATACCAACTCTTTCAGAAAATAAAGTAGAAGGGAATAACTTTCAACTAATGTTATTGGCCAGCATTCCCTTGATCCCAAAACCAAAGAATTACAAAAAATGAAAACTGCAGACAAATATCCCTTATGAACATAGACATAAAAATTCTTAACACAGTATTAGCAAATTAAATTCAGTTATGTCTGAAAAGGGCAATACACCATGTATTGAAAAGGTCATGTGTAGTTTATCTCAGAAAAATGTTGGTTTAACATTAGAAAATCAATGTGTTATTCACCACATAAATAATAAAAACAATATAATTATTTCAATAGGTGCATAATAAGTGTTTGACAAACTTTAACATTCATTTATGATAAAAGTATCTGGCAAACTATGAATGAAAGAGAATCCATTAAAATAAAAAGAAAGTCTATGAAAATACTATTTAGAAAAATGGATTCCTAAGATAGGGAATGAGGCAAAGTTGTTTGCTTCCATCACTTCTATTATCATTTTATCGAAGAGCTTAACCAGTGCAAAAAGGCAGTAAAATGAAGGAAGAGGCATACAGAATGGAAAAGAAGGGGTAAAACTGTTTCTATTTTCATATGACATGATTTCATGGGTGGAAAATATTAAGGAATCTACACTTGACAGACTGAAGGAAAATTAGCAAGGTCTTTAGATACATGTTAATTTAAAAAAGTTAATTGGATTTATATATACTGGCAATAGACAATTTTAAAGTGAAAATTCAAAAATTTGATTTTTAATACTCAAAATAGAATATTTTAGTACTAAATATAACAAAATGTGTGCCAAACTCGTATACTGTTCCAAACATGGGTAGGAAAATTTAAGTAAGACCTAAATCATTGGAGAAATATGCTGCCTGATTAGAAGACTCTGTATTGTTAAAAATGCCAGTTATTCCAAAATCAATCGTTATAGTCAAACTATTTTCAATTTATTTTTTATTTTTTAATATTTTTATTTATTTCTGGGAGAGAGAGACAGCGTGAACAGGGGAGGGTCAGAGAGAGAGAGAGAGAGACACAGACTGTGAAACAGGCTCCAGGCTCCGAGCTGGCAGGCAGCACAGAGCCCGACGCGGGGCTCGAACCCACAAATTGCGAGATCATGACCTAAGCGAAAGTCGGACGCTTAACCGACTAAGCCACCCAGGCGCCCCAAACTATTTTCAATTTAAATCCATGTAGCTGTTTTGGAAGAAATGGACAAATTTATTCCTATATAGAAAGAACCTAGAATTATTGAAACAAATTTAATAAAAGAACAAAAGTTTAGAACTCACACAACTTTATTTCAAGACTCACTGTAAAGCTATATTAATTCAACACCAGTTATATATAACTGGGGTTAGGATGCACATGTAGGTCAAAAAAACAATAGAGAGGTCTATTGGTCGATTAAGATTCAACAAATATGCCAAAATTATTAATTGGGGAAAGAATAATATTTCCAAAAACTAGTGCTGAAAACCAGATATCCTTATAGGAAAACAGTGAATCTTAACCTTTGTGTCATACCACACGCAAAAATTTAACTCAAAATGGATCCTATGCCTAAACATAAAAGTTAAAAGTATAAAACTGCAGGAGGAAAGCAAAAAGAAAATCTGGACTTTGAGTTGGGCACAGATTTCTTAAATGGCATACCAAATGCATGAACCATTAAAAATTATGAATGAGTTATCAAAATTTAAAACTTTCTTTAATGAGAGATTTAATTTTAAAAATTAAAGGGCAAGTTACAGACAGAAAAAAATTTGAATAGAAATATTTTTAAAGACTTGTATCCAGAATACATAAAGAACACAATTCAATAGTAAAACAAGCAAATTATTTAAAAATGTGGGGCGCCTGGGTGGCTTAGTCGGTTAAGCGTCCGACTTTCGCTTGGGTCATGATCTCGCGGTTCGTGGGTTCGAGCCCCGCATCGGGCTCTGTGCTGGCTGCCAGCTCAGAGCCTGGAGCCTATTTCAGAGTCTGTATCTCCCGCTCTCTCTCTGACCCTCCCCTGCTCATGCTGTCTCTCTCCCTCTCTCCCTCTCCTAGAAATAAATAAAACATTTAAAAAAAATAAAAATAAAAATGGGGGGACATCTGAATAGGCACTTCAAAAAAGAAGATATAAAGATGGCAAATAAGCATATGAAAAGATCTTCAACAACATCTGAATGAGATTAAGATAATGAAATATCACTGTGCATCATATCTGAGTAGAATGCCTAAAACTGAAAAGGCTAATAATACCAAATATTGAGAGGATATGGAGGAACTGAAACTCACATTGCTGGTGGAATGTGAAGTAGTACAACTACTTGGAACATATTTGACAGATTTTTATAAAATTATGGGTATATTTTCAACACAACTCAGTAATTATACTCCAAGATTCCTACCTAAGAAAAATCCACATGTATACACCCTGACTTGTCTGTGAATAAAGACATCTTTATTTATAATAGCCCAGACTGGAGTTAACACAGTTTTTCATGACCAAGTAAATGATTAAACAAATTTTGTTTTTATCCATGCTATGGAATACTTTTGGGTCATAAAAAGAATGAACTGCTGATACATATAATAATGTGGATGAATCTCAAAAGTGCTGAGTGGAAGATGCAGACACAAAAGATTTCTAGAAAAAGAAAATCAGGTCAATACTGACAGAAAACAAATCTGTGATTTCCTAGGGCAAATGATGGGGTTGGGGTTGACTGTAAATGATCATGAAAAACCTTTCTATATTGACATACTGTATATCTTGAATGTGGTAGTAGTTACATGAGTATATTTGTCAAAATGCATTTGTCAAAACTCATTGAACTACAAAATTCTTTTTTTTTTTTTTTTTTTTTTTTTACAAATAGTTTATTGTCAAATTAGTTTCTACATAACACTCAGTGCTCATCCCCAAAGTGCCCTCCNTTTTTACAAATAGTTTATTGTCAAATTAGTTTCTACATAACACTCAGTGCTCATCCCCAAAGTGCCCTCCTTCATGCCCATCCCCCCTCCCCCCCACAAAATTCTAAGTGGTATAGATATGTTTTTGTAAATCAAATCCCTATAAATGTGATTAGGAAGAATTAAATGCAAATATCATTTCAAACAACAATCACACCTCTCAGAAGTTATCATAAAAAGTTGGACAATTGTGAAAAATGTACAAACAAGACTATTTATTGACATTGTCTTTATAATTCTTACAAATCAAATTCAACTTTATGTCCTTCAACAGAAGATGGCTGAATAAATCCATGGAATGGAATATTCTGCAGCCATTGTAAAGTGTGAACTAAAGCTATGTGTACAGACAAAAGAAGTTGCTTATAATAAAGAAGGGATAATCTAGAATGCAGAAGGAATTTGTGTATAAACTGTAAATGTGTATTTATCTCTGTCTATATACATATATATGGATGTATATTAGAATTCTCCACAGAAACAGAATAGGATGTGGGTATATATAAATGAAATTTATTTTAGGGAATTAGTTAACACAATTTGTGGATGCATGGTGAGTCCAAAATCTGATGGGGAGGCTGTCAGGCTGGAAAGTCAGGAAAGAATTGAAGTTTTACTCTAAAGGCTCTCCTGTACAACCCAGAAGAACCGATGTTGCAGATGAAGTCCAGTGCAGTCTTCTGGAAGTCTCTCTTGGTCTGGAGAAGTCCGCCTTTCTTGTAATCAGATCTTCAACTGATTGGATGAGGCCAGTCTACATGGTGGAGAGCAGTGTGCCTTACTAAAAGTCCACCAATCTAAATGTAAATCTCATTCAAAAACATCCTTACAGAAACACCCAGAATGTTTGACCAAATATTTGGATACCGTGTAGCCCATCCAAGATGACACATAAAATTAATGGTCACAGTACATGTGTGCTTACCCACAGAAATGTCACTTTTTTTCTTTTAATGATTTTGTGCTGTTTTTTAAAATCAGAAGCATCTTGATATAATCAGAAAAAGTTATCAAGATAAATCATCCAAGGTAGCTTTTTCTTAAACAGTTTACATTGTGTTTATTTTTACTGAGATATAATTGATAGATAACATTATGTAAGTTTAAGGTGCACTTGATTTGATACACTTATATACTGCATTTACTTTTAAATTATTTATTGTATAAAATATATATAACAATCTTTATCATTTTAACTATTTTTAAGTGTACATTTTAAGTGTACAGTTCAGTGGCATTAAATACACTTATATTATTGTGGAACCATCACCACTTCCATCTATCGAACTTTTAATGTTCCCAAGCTGAATCTATTTGTTTTTCTTTAAGTTTTAATTTAATTCCAGTTAGTTAACATACAGTGTTATATTATTTTCAAGTGTGCAATAGAGTGGCTCAACAATTCCATACACCATCTAGTGCTCATCCTTAATCCTCTTCACCTATTTAACCCATCCCCTCACTGTCCTCCCCTCTGGTAACCATCAGTTTGTTCTCTGTAGTTAAGAGTTTGTGTCCTGGTTTGTCTCTCCCTCTATCTTTTTTTCCCTTTGCTTATTTGTTTTGTTTCTTAAATCCCATATAATAGTGAAATTATATGGTATTTGTCTTTCTCTGACTTATTTCACTTAGCATTATACTCTCTAGCTCCATCCATGTTGTTGCAAATGGCAAGATTTCATTCTTTTTTAATGCGCAAATAATATTCCCTTTTGTATATATACCACATCTTCTTTATCCATTAATCAATCAATGGATACTTGAACTGCTCCCATAATTTGGCTATTGTAAATAATGCTGCTATAAACAATAGGGGTTCATGTATCCCTTTGAACTAGTGTTGTTGCATTCTTTGGGTAAATACCCATTACTGCAATTCCTAAATCATTGGGTAGTTCTATTTTTAAATTTTTGAGGAGCCTCTATACTGTTTTCTACAGTGGTTACAACAGTTTGTATTCCTACCAACAGTGCAGGAGGGTTCCTTTTTCTCCACATCCTAACCAACACCTTTTGTTTCTTGTGTTGTTAATTTTAGCCATTTTGACAGGTGTGAAATGATATCTCTTTGTAGTTTTTATTTTCATTTCCCCAATGGTACTATGGTACTTACCATGAGCATCTTTTTATGTGTCTCGGCCATCTATCTGTCTTCTTTGGAGACATGTCTGTTCATGTCTTCTGCTCATTTTTTAATTGGATTATTTGGTTTCTTGGTGTTCAGTTTTACAAGTTCTTTATATATTTTGGATACTGATCCTTTATTGGATATGTCATTTGGAAATATCTTCTTTCATTCTATAGGTTGCTTTTTTATTATTTTCTTTGCTGTACACAAGCCTTTTATTTTGATGAGGTCCCAATAGTTTATTTTTTCCTTTTGTTTCCCTTGCCCCAGGAGACATATCTAGAAACAAATTGATATGGCCAGGATGAAGGAAGTTACTCCTGTGTTCTCTTCTAGGATTTTTATGGTTTCAGGTCTCACATTTAGGCTTTTAATCCTTTTTAAAAAATTTTTAATGTTTTATTTATTTCTGAGAGAGAGAGAGAGAGACAGAATGAGCAGGGGAAGGTCAGAGAGAGAGGGAGATACAGAATCTGAAACAGGCTCCAGGCTTTTCGCTAGCTGTCAGCACAGAGCCCAACGCAGGGCTCAAACCCACGAACTGTGAGATCTTGACCTGAGCTGAAGTAGGACGCTTAACTGACTGAGCCATCCAGGCATCCCTCCTTTAATCCATTTTGAATTTATTTTTGTGTATGGTGTAAGAAAGTTTCTTTTTTTTTTGTAGTGTTGCAGGCAAATTTTCCCAACACCATTTGTTGTAGAGACTTTTTCCCATTGGATATTCTTTCCTCTTTTATCGAAGGTTAATTGACCATACACTTGTGGGTTTATTTCTGTGTTTACTGTTCTGTTGTATTATTTGTGTTTCTGTTTTTGTACCAGTACCATGCTGTTTTAATTGCTACAACTTCGTAATATAACTTGAAGTCCAGAATTGTGATGCCTCCAGCTTTGCCTTTCTTTTTCAATATTGCTTTGACTATTTATGATAGCCATAAAAAAACCTTGTGATTCCATAAAAAATTTTAGGATTGTTTGTTCTATTCTATGAAAAATGCTGTTGTTATTTTGATAGGGATTGCATTAAATGTGTAGATTGCTTTGGGTACTATAGATAGTTTACAATATTTGTTCTTCCAACCCATGAGCATGGAATGTCTTTCCATTTGTTTGTGTAGTCTTCAATTTTTTTCATCAATGTTTTATAGTTTTCAGAGTATAGGTCTTTTACCTCTTTGGATAGGTTTATTCCTAGGTATCATACTATTTTTGGTTAATGGGATTTGTTCCTTGATTTCTCTTCCTGCTGCTTCATTATAGGTGTATAGAAATGTAACAGATTTCTGTACATTGGTTTTGTATCCTGTGACTTTACTGAATTTGTGTATGAGTTCTAACAGTTTTTTGGTGGAGTGTTTTAGGTTTTCTACATACAGTATTATGTTGTCTGCAAATGGTAAGAGTTTTATTCTTCTTTACCAATTTGGATGCCTTGTCTGATTGCTGTGGCTAGGATATCCAGTACTATGCTGAATAAAAGTAGTGGCAGTGGACATTCTTGTCTTATTTCTGACCTTGGGGCAAAATTCTGTTTTTCTCCATTAAGGATGATGTTAGCTGTGGGCTTTTCATATACGGCCTTTATTATGTTGATGTGTGTTCCCTGTAAACCTATTTTGTTGAAGGTTTTTATCATGAGTAAGTGTTGTATTTTGCAAATACTTTTTCAGCATCTGTTGAAATGATCATATGATTATTATCCTTTCTCTTATTGAGTAATGTATCATGTTGATTGGTTTGCAAATATTGAATCACTCTTGAAACCCAGGAATAAATGTCTTTTAGTTTTGTTGATTGTTTCCTTTGCTGTCCAGAAAATTTTTGTCTTGATGAGGTCCCAGTAGTTCATTTTTGTTTCCCTTGCCTCTTAGTGACATATCTAGTAAGGAGTTGCTGCAGCCAAGGTGAAAGAGGTTGTTGCCTGATTTCTGCTCTAGGATTTTGATGGTTTTCTGTCTTATATTTAGGTCTTTCATCTATTTTGAGTTTATTTTTTTGTACTGTATGAGAAAGTGGCCTAGGTTCATTCTTCTACATTGCTGTGCAGTTTCCCAACACCATTTGTTAAAAAGACTGACATTTTTCCATTGGATATTCTTCCTGCTTTGTTGAATATTACTTGTCCATACATTTGTGGGTCCATTTCTGGGTTTTCTGTTCTGTTCCATTGATCTGTGTTCTGTTTTTGTGCCAGTACCATACTGTCCTGATGATTACGGCTTTGTAATATAGCTTGAAGTCCAGAATTGTGATGCCTACAGCTTTTTTTTTTCAAAATTACTTTGGCTATTTGGGGGTCTTTTCTAGTTCCATACAAACTTTAGAATGTTTGTTCTAACTCTGTGAAGAATGCTGGTATTATTTGATAGGTATTGCATTGAATGTGTAGATTGCTTTGGTAGTATAGACATTTTAACAGTATTCTTCCAATCTATGAGGTAGGAATGTTTTCCATTTCTTCGTGTCTTCTTCAATTTCCTTAATAAGCTTTCTCTAGTTTTCAGCATATGGATCTTTTACTTCTTTAGTTAGGTTTATACCTAGATAATCTTTTGGTTTTTGGTACAATTATAAATGGGATTGATTCCTTGATTTCTCTTTCTGCTGCTTCATTATTGGTGTACAGAAATGCAACCAATTTCTGTATGTTGATTTTATATCCTGTGACTTTGCTAAATTAATGTATCTGTTCTAGCAGTTTTTTGGTGGAGTCTTCTGGGTTTTCCACATAAAGTATCATGCATGTCATCTGTGAAGAGTGAAAGTTTGGCTTCTTCTTTGCCAATTTGTATGCCTTTTATTTCTTTTTGTTGTCTAATTGCTGAGGCTAGAACTTCCAATACTATGTTAAACAACAGTGGTGAGAGTGTATATCCTGTTATGTTCCCAGCCTTAGGGAAAAAGCTCTCAGTTTTTCCCAATAGGTTGATATTAGCTGTGGGTCTTTCACAGATGGTCTTTATGATGTTGAGGCATATTCCTTCTATCCCTACTTTATTGAGGTTTTTTTTTTTTAAATCAAGAAATGATGCTATATTTTGTGAAATGCTTTTTTTTTTCTGCATCTATTGAGTGGATTGTATGTTTCTTATCCTTTCTTTTATTAATGTGGTATATTGCATTGATTGATTTGCAAATTTTGAACCAGCCTTTCAGCCCAGGAATAAATTCCATTTGATTGTTGTGAATAGTTCTTTTAACTGCTGTTGAATTCAATTTGCTAGTATCTTGTTGAGAATTTTTGCATCCAGGTTCATAAGGGATATTGGCCTGTAATTCTCCTTTTTAGGGGGACTTTGTCTGGTTTTGGAATCAAGATAATGCTGGCTTCATAGAATGAATTTGGAAGGTTTCCTTCCATTTCTATTTTTTGGAACAATTTGAGAAGAATAAATATTAACTCTTCTTTAAATGTCTGGTAAAATTCCCCTGGGTATCTGTCTGGCCCAAGACTCGTTTGTTGGGAGATATTTGTTAACTGATTAAATTTCTGTGATGGTTATTGGTCTGTTCAAATGTTCTATTTCTTCTTGTTTCAGTTTTGGTAGTTTGTGAGTTTCTAGGAATTTTTCCATTTATTCTAGATTGCCCAGTTTTTTGGCATATAATTTTTCATAATCTTATAATTGTTTGCATTTCTTTGATGTTGGTTGTGATTTCTCCTCTTTCATTCATGATTTTATCTATTTGGGTCCTCTCTTTTTTTTCTTTTTGATAAGTCTGGCTAGTGGGTTATAAATTTTGCTTATCCTTTCAAAGAACCAGCATTTAGTTTCATTCGTTCTGTTCTATTTTTTTTTGTTTCTGTATCATTTATTTCTGCTCTAATCTTTATTATTTTCCTTCTTTTGCTGGCTTTAGGCTTTATTTGCTGCTCCTTTTCTAACTCCTTTAGGTGTAAAGTTACATTATGTATTTGTTTTTTTCTTCTTCAGATAGGATTGAATTGCATTGTACTTTCCTCTTAGGACTGCCTTTGCCATATCCCAAAGGGTTTGGACTGTCATGTTTTCATTTATTGTTTGCTCTAATCTTTATTCTTTTCTTCCTTCTGCTGGTTTTAGGTTTTGTTTGTTGTTCTTTTTCTAGCTCCCTTGGGTGTAAAGTTAGTTTATTTGAGATTTTTCTTGCTTCTTGAGGTAGACATGTAATGCTATAAACTTCTCTCTTAGAACTGTTTTTCTGTGTCCCAAAAGTTTTGGACCACTGTGTTTTAATTTTCATTTGTTTCCATGTACTTTTTAATTTCTTTTTTTATTTCCTGATTGACCCATTTATTGCTTAGTAGCATGTTATTTAACCTTCATGTATTTGTGGTCTTTCCGTAGTTTTTCTTGTGATTGATTTCTGGTTCCATAGCATTGTTGTCAGAAAAGGTACATGGCATGACTTTAACCTTCTTCAATTTGTTGAAGCTTGTTTTGTGGCTCAATATATGATCTATTCTGGAGAATGTCCATGTGTCCTTGAAAAGAATGTGTATTCTTCTGTTTTAGGTTGGAATATTCTGAATATATTTGTTAAATCCACCTGTTCCAGTGTGTCCTTCAAAGCCATTGTTTCCTTGTTGATTTTCTGTTTAGATTATATCATTCTGTAATGATGTAAGTGGGATGTTAAAATCCCCTATTGTTGGGGCGCCTGGGTGGCTTAGTCGGTTAAGCGTCCGACTTTCGCTTGGGTCATGATCTCGCGGTTCGTGGGTTCGAGCCCCGCGTCGGGCTCTGTGCTGACTGCCAGCTCAGAGCCTGGAGCCTGTTTCGCAGTCTGTGACTCCCTCTCTCTCTGACCCTCCCCTGCTCACGCTGTCTCTCTCTCTCCTAGAAATAAACAAAACATTAAAAAAAAAAATCCCCTATTGTTATTATTATTCATTAGTTCCTTTATGTTTGTTATTAACTGTTTTATGTGTTTGGGGGCTTTCAAGTTAGGACCTAAATATTTACAGTTGTTATATCTTCTTGTTGGATTTTCCCCTTTATTAGTATGTAGTGTCCTTCTTTGTCTCTTGTTATAGTCTGCTTTAAAGTCTATTGTGTCTAGTATAAGTATTCCCACTCTGGCTTTTTTTTTACATCCATTTGCTTGATAGATGTTTCTCTATCCCCTCACTTTCAATCTGCAGGTGTCTTGGGTCTAAATTGAGCCTCTTGTAGGCAACATATAAATGGGTCTTGTTTTCTCATTCATTCTGTCTTTTGATTGGAGAGTTTAGTCCATTTATAGTCAAATGAATTATTGATAGTTCTGTATTTATTGTCCTTTTGTTACTTGTTTTGTGGTTGTTTCTGAAGATTTTCTCTGACTCTTGACTTTCTTTCATGGTTTGCTGATTTTAGTAATATATTTAGATTTCTTTTTCTTTATTCTTATATTTACTCGTGGTTTTTGCTGTATGGTTACTATTAGGTTTGTATATAACCTCTTCTGCAAATAGCAGTCTATGTTCAATTGATGGTTGTTTAAGCTTGAACCTATTCTTTACTCCTCCCCTCTCCATGTGTTAGGTACATATTGTCATATTTTACATGGTTTTATTTTGTGATTTCTTTGACTGATTTTTTTACAAAAATATTCATTTTTACTGCTTTTGTGTTTCCTTCCTTCATACTATCACTTTTGGTCACTCAAAGAGTCCCCTTTAATATTTCTTGAGGGACTGGTTTAGTGGTCATGAACTCCATTAGTTTTTGTTTCTCTGGGAAACTTTCTCCCCACGCCTTCTATTCTGAATGACAGCCTTGCTGGATAGACTATTCTTGGCTGCAGATTTTTTCCATTCAGCACTTTGAATACATATCATGCCACTCCCTTCTGGCTTGGAAAATTTCTGCTGAAAAATCCCCTGCTGGCGTTCTGGGGTTTCCCTTCTATATTTCTATCTTCTTTTGTCTTGCTGCCTAAAAATGTGTTTCTTTATCACTATATTTTGCCAACTTAATTACAGTATGTCTTGATGTAGATCTCATTTTGTTGATTTCATTGGGAATTCTCTGTGCCTTCTAGATCTGGGTATCTGTTTACTTCCCCAGATTAGGGAAGTTTTCAGCTATTATTTCTTCAAATAAATTTTCTGCCACCTTTTTACCCTTCTTCTTCATCTTCATCTTCTTTTTCTCCTTCTTCTCCTCCTCCTCCTTCTTCTTCTTCGACTTCTGTAATATGAATGTTATTATGTTTTATAAAGTCTGAGTTTCCTGTCCTTGTTTCGCTTAATTCTTTTTTCTCTTTTTTTGTTCTTCTTGATTAATTTTTATTACGCTGTCTTCTAGGTCATTAATTTGTTCCTCTGCTTCTTCCAGTCTGCTGTTCATTCTGTCAAACATATTTAAAGTTGATTATGCACTCTTCATCTCTGATTGGTCCTTTTTTAAATCTCTGTGTTGAGTCCCACTGAATTCTTCCACTCTTTTCTCAAATCCAGTGAGTATTCTTATAATCATTGCTTTAAATACGCTATCAGACATGTTACTTATATCTGTTTCACTTAGATCTATGGCCATGGTCTTGTCCTGTTACCTCATGTGGGATAAACTTCTCTGTCTTTTCATCTTGTTTAAGTCTCTGTGCTTGTTTCTTTGTGTGTGGTGTAAGATAGTGCTCCAGTTTCATTCTTTTGCATGTTGCTGTGCAGTTTTCCCAACATCCATTTGCTGAAGAGACTGTCTTTTTTTCCATTGGGAATATTTTTCTGCTTTGTTAAAGATTAGTTGACCATTTAGTTGTGGGCTCATTATTGAGTTTTCTATTCTTTCCAACTATCTTTGTGTCTGTTTTTTGTGCCAGTACCATACTGTTTTGATTGCCACAGCTTTGTAATATAACCTGAAGTCCAAAATTATGATGCCTCCAGGTTTGCTTTTCTTTCTCAAGATTCCTTTGGTAATCTTTTGTAGTTCCATACAAATTTTAGGATTATAAAACTCCAGGCTTTAAGCCTTATTGGTTGCCAGAAATCACAAAATTTGGCCCTTCTTGCTTTCCTAACAAGTTATTATGGGGATTGTCTTCCCCCTGCATTTCTCTGTGTTGTAGTCTGTCTCTTGCTCTTCTCCGTGACTACAACTCCATCCCACTACAGTGGCTGTATTCTGTTTCTCTACCAAACTGTGTCTCTGCACATTCTCCCTTCTTTGATGTTGCCTGTTCTCTGCCTTTACTTATGGAGTTCGTTCTGTCATTCTTTAGGTCAACCTCTGAGGTATTTAGAATGATTTGATAGTTATCTAGTTGTATTCATGGGTTGAGGCTAGCCTAGGGTCCTCCTACTTTGCCACCATCTGCCAAATCCCCTAAATCTATTTGTTTTTAAGTCTGGCCATTAAGTAGGCAAAAGACACACACATAGAATGGGTTAGGAAAGTCAGCTATGTCTCTTGTTCTTGAGGGCAATCACCTTATGAAAAAGAGGTCCTGTAATGCCCTGTAGTGTAGTGTCACTTGTTCACCAGGCCCTGGCACTTCTGGGAGTGTCTCCAATGTGTGCTGTGTATGCTCCACTGTTTTGTCTCAACCACTTTATCCTTCATGCCAGTCATCTACAGAGGCTCTCTCTGCCTGTTGTGGGCAGTGTTTTGTCTCTAGCCTGAATGTGGTATGTTTTATCTAGGTGTGCTCTGGTATGTTTGTGAAATTAGACCTATTGCCACCACCACTGGAACTGAGGCATTATAAAACTCCTGGGTTGAGTGAGGCAGTGTGGGCAAGGGTTTGGGCTGGTCTGAGAAAGAGGTCTGGCCATGCTGAGACTGAAGCATGTGTGACTGGAAAGGCAGCTCCCCTAGAGCATTGGGGAATGGGGCTTGGTGTAAGCAAGTTAGGTAGCTTGTGTTGGCATCATGCTGGTTCCTGCAGGTGGCCCTGTCCTTATGCTGAGGGGTGGGGTAGGAAAATTGCCCTAGCCAGTTCCTTAGTTCCTGGAGGGTCTCCCTATGAATGCTGCCTCTCTGGGACATACTCCAAGTTGAGCAAATAACCTTTCCACTTTGTGCCCCAGATACTCTTCAGACTGCTGTTTCCATGCTATATGTCCACAGGTTTTTTTTTTTGTTTGTTTTGTTTTGTTTTACCTACCTTCTCTCGAAGAGCAGTGTAATTCTCTTCATGCTCTATCCCAGCCAGGCCAATTGACCTTTAAAACTTTAGGCTTTTTTCCTCCCAAATTTTTGTTAAATCCCAATTAATTAACATACAGTGTAATACTAGTTTCAGGTATAGCATTTAGCAATTCATCATTTACATTAAACACCCAGTGCTCATCAGAACAAGTGCCCTCCTTAATACCTATCACCTATTTAACCCTTCCCTCCTGCTCACCTCCCTTCTAGTAACCCTCAGCTTGTTTTCTATAGTTTAGAGTCTGTTTTCTGGTTTGCCTCCTTTCCCACCCCCTGCTCCTGCCCCATGTTCATCTGTTTTACTTCTTAAATTCCACATATGAATGAAATTATATGGTATTTGTCTTTGTCTGACTTACTTACACATGTAGAATGCCAGAATCTTATTTTTAAGGTGATCTGCTGATTCTCCAGTATCAACTTTAATGGCAATAAGTTTACATTTGCGTTTCCTCTGTCTGACCTCTGATGTCTATTTCTCAGTTGAGTTTGAATGCCTAATGGGATCTGAGGGGGTGTTACGTATTCATGTATTTGCCTCCTTAAATCGTAGCAGGGTACAAAGATTTACCTCCACTGTAAGATGAGTACATATTCTCCCTCACTCCCATGCCATAAATCCTCTTGGCTGCATATCTGCTGATAGGTTGCAGAGTTGCCACATCATTACATCATTTGTAGATGTACCACAAGAATGCTGTGAGCCATCGCCCTCTTAGCTTTTAGGATACGTCAAACTTAGTGAATGGGAATATACATCATCACTCTTGCTATGTGAGTTCTTTTGTGAATATTTGTACCTGTAAAGGACATGGGCATGGCTGCCTCTCTTGGGACTTTTTATACCCAAGAACAGATTTTCATAGCATCAGTATGGCCCTTTGCTCATTTTGTAGTAGGTAGAATTGAAGTATAGAGAAAGTAAAGCTATATGTTTGCTCACTTACAAAAAAGGTTTCTTTCCACTTTGCCTATAAAGTTCTGATTTTTTGAATAAGGGGTATGTATATTTCATTGCAATCTTATTCAAGAATTATGTTCTTGAATAAAATTGTTAGAATATGAATTTAGCAATTTATATTTACGGATGTTGCCTAATAAAAGTTTTCAAAGCTGAAGTCAGAATATTGAAGTACTAAATTCATGTGTTACTTATTCAGATACTCTTTTTTTTTTTCAAATGGATAAGATAGAATATTTTTTATTTCCATCTGCATTATTTTGTGCATTTGAGAAAATCTTGCCAAATCTTATATATAGTAATCTTCTTTTATTAGCCCATTTTGGTTATTTTGTGTGACCTACATTCCAATAACTATGCCCCCAAGTGTTAAAGATGAAAACTGATATTTCTTACATAGTTATCCAATAGAAATCAATATTAACATTAGAAATTCAATGGTGGCTATTGGTAAGGCAGTACATAGATTTAAAATGGAGAAAACAATGAAATCAACTTTAGTATTATTAGTAACTGAGATGGATATTACATGCTTTGGGAACTATGTTTGTATTATCTGTCAAATCCTATTATAAAATATGTCATTAGAATGAAAGGTTCATAGAGAATAGCATGTCCACACCCCTGGCCAATGGCCCATTTGTTTCAAGCAACATTCAATATAAAACAGAGACATTTCCACTGTCTTTGGAATTCATTAATAAAATTTGGCTTGTATTTCCATATACCTCCTGCCAAAGGATTCACAGCTAGTGCATATTTTTAGGTGCATTGGTCCTAGAACAGTATTCTTCATGATCCTTTTCTATATTCCCTTGAATTCCCTCCCCACATTCCTGCTAGACTCTTGAACTAGACCATGGATTTTACTTCTACTGAAATTTTCAAAATGGGTCAAAAGTATTTAAGGCAAGCCAGGAATTCTCTAACAGCTTTGCTGAGATTTAATTATTCCAGATGATAAAGCATTACCTTCCAGTACATGTCAGGATTGAGTAACATAATCTGTTGATATCTAAGGAATGTAGCTTGGTAATCACTTTGGTCTTAGAGTTTTCAGAGTATTGATTTAGATGGGTAATTGTTTTGATGTTGAACCAGAATTCAATTTTAATGACAATTTTTAGCATCTCTGGGAATAAAATGGAATAAGATGTGAAATAAATGTTGAATTGGACAAATTTCCAATATAAGAAGAAGGATCTAAATAGTTCCTGGGAACTAAAACTTCTTTTTAACCTACTGTATTTACATACAAAAGTTGTCACCTAATTTGTACAGTGCCACAAGTAGAATAAGAGGAACTAGACCTCAAAGAGGAAAATACTGCTTGGTATTCAGATGGTCACGTAGAAAAACACATGAATGACATCTGAAAGGCTTGATTAGAAAGAATAGCCAAAGCATGGATATAGCTACTGCAAGACAGGAGTTGCACTTGACGAGTGGCAGCATTTTAGAAAAATAAAAGTATAGACTAAATATTAATTTAGAGTTATCAATTCGTTGAATCATTCTCAGCAAAACAATGAATATTTGCTTGTCAAATACGTCTGAAGACTCTTCTGGTAGTGGTAAAGACTCTTCAAAATGTATCTGGTAGTTATAAGTAATTCTTATTGGGCAAAAATAGAAAACTAACAGATGCCTTTTTTGATATTGCTTTTGTGTAATGAGCACTCTATCATACCATGTTGAGACCATTTGAATAGATTTTCCTGGGTGGAATAATTCTGTAGCTCAATTTATTAATGTTCCAGGAAATAAATGGATAGGAGAGCTAAGAAAGTAGTATTTCCAGGCATCCCTTTGCCCCGGTGTGACATTATTCTTTCCACTCTCTGCGGGTGCCCAAGGGTTTGCCCTTTGATTGATTATAGCATGATATAGTGCTCTTGATGTCCACTAAAGTATTGTTCTAGTGTTCTGGTCCAACAAATTAACAGCAGTTTTTTGTGTCACTTCTGATATAATAGAGACCTTAGGAAGTTGCAATCCTACTTACTTGTTAAAGGCCAATTCAGACACTTATCATGAACCTGAAAGTTAAGAATGCAAATCCAACACCCAAAGTCCTTTTATTTCATTCCTGAAAGCTTCCAGACTGACTCTTGACAGCTTTGACAGCTCCCAAAAGACAGAAGGGAAATAACAGCTCCTGTCCTAAGGGTTTGTCTTTTTTTGTTGTTGTTGTTTTTATTTTTGTTTGCCAACAAAGATCATATCATGGAGATTCTGTAGGGAATCATTCCTCACTAGTCTGTTCATTTGATATTAGAATTTTTTTCTTCCAATAGCACTTAGTGTGACTTCTTTGACATTTGCCCTACTCTTAATAATTTATTTTTTCTTAGTTTATTTATTTACTTTGAGAGAGAAAGTATGAGCGAGGGAGGGGCAGAGAGAGAAGGAGAGAGAGAATCCCAAGCATGCTCCAGGCTGTCAGCACAGAGCCCAACAGAGGCCTTGATTTCATGAACCATGAGATCATGACCTGAGCTGAAATCAACAGTTGGATGCTTAACCAACTGAGCCACCCAAACGCATCAGCCCTACTTTGAGTTTTCTTGTTTGTAGTTTCACAACTTCCAACTTAACCACTAAACATTCAGGATATTAGGTTATTCTCTAGATCTCTCAGAAAACTACAAGAATAACCTTCATGCAATGTTTCATAGGCCAAAGGAGGTAAATCATGTCTTATGTATCGTATTTTGGTTACTTATTAGTGTAGAATTGTTAGGGATTCCCTGTAGTCCATTAAACCTATTTGTGGATAGGTATTATTGAAAAAACACTTTCTTTATATACATTTATATAAATCAGATAGATCTTTGTGCTACTATTACAGATTCCAAAATACAAATCTCGGGCAATTAAGGAAGGAGCCTGTCTGTATCTGTTGCTGTGCAGAGCTGCTCTGTTTAATGAAGTAGTCACTAGTTATATGAGACTTATTAAATGTAACTTAAATTAAAATAAAAAAAATTTAGTTCACTGGTTACACTAGCTGCTTTTCAAGCTCTCAACAGCTTCACGGGTCTAGTGACTACCATATTTACAGTACAGATATAGAATATTTGCATCACCATGGAAAGATTATTGGAAAGTACTACTCTAAAGCCTATAAGATTATCATATTTTTTACTTTTTGTATAAAATGAGACAAGACCCACATTATAATGCTGTGTTTTTATAATCTCTAAGGCAAGTGATACGGGTCCCATTTCAAAAATTCTAGGCTTTTAGGCAACCAATAAGAAATCCTTACACAATCATGTAAATTTTACTCTGCATTATTTATCTTATTTTACAGTTCAGGAAACACCAAGAGGTCACAGACTTGACCCATCATCCTCATGAGGTTAGTGAGTGGTTCAAGGTAGAATCAAAGCTGACAGCCTAGACTACTTAATCTGTGGAGAATCCAGGTGCCAGACACAGTAGGGATAGGCATCACAAGTGAAGAAAATCTCAAATGAGCCTCTGGAAAACCCTTAAGTATACCTTGCAAGTGTTTTTTGTTACAGACTAAAATAGAGGAGTGTTTATTTCATTTTCTTCTCAAATTGTCCTTGAGACTGAGAACTTATTCACTTCATTACCTTCAGTAGACTTGTAGTGACTATAGAATTCATCAACAAGTTATTTAATATGGAAACATGGAAATGTAGGAGATGGTTTTACATTTTTAAACTTGAATGAGGACTTTCAGACAGTAGGAAAAAATTAGCTCAAACTTTTATAACAGAATAACAGACTTGATTAAAAATTGAGGCATGACATACTGGAACTGGTTTGTACTGGCTCACAAGAGCCACTGTTAAAATTTCATGAATTTTGCAAACTGGTTGTTAAAGGCAGCCATTATTAAAAGTTAAATTATGTAAACATGAAATTAAATTATATTAAAAACAAAGGTAAAAAATTCTCAAGAATTATTGTTTCCTAATTACTACATTTTACTGTCACCTATGATCTTGAGGTTATTTATGTTTAGTATGTTGGTACAACAGAAATACTATATAATGGTGTGCTATTGCACATTTTTTCCCAATTACCTGTATCTGAAATGGTCTGTCTACTTACCATTTCAACTCCCACTATATTTGGTGCTTTTTTTGGTCAAGGAGTCATGCTATTTAGAGATGAGGAAAAATTAGAGATGCTTTCTGAAGTCTTAAATCTGCTGTTTCTTTCTGTAAGTTCTTTTTTCGTTCAATTTTTATTTAAATTCTAGTTAGTTAACATATACTGTAATATTGACCTCAGGAGTAGAATTTAGTGGTTCCTCACTTATATATAACACCCAGTGCTCAACCCAACAAGTGCCCTCTTTAATACTCATCACTAATTTCTCCCATACCCTGCTCACCTCCCCTTCATCAACTCTCAGTTTGTTCTCTATAGTTTATGGTTTGCTTCTCTCTTTCCCCCCTTCCCCTATATTCATGTATTTTGTTTATTAAATTCCACATAAGAGTGAAATCATATGGCATTTGTCTTTCTCTGACTGACTTATTTCGTTTAGTGTAATACATCCTAGCTCCATTCACATTGTTGCAAAGAGCAAGATTTCATTCTTTTTGATGGCTGAGTAATATTCCATAGTGTATGTATCTTCTGTATCCATTCATCAGTCAATGGACATTTGGGCTCTTTCCATAATTTGGCTATAATTTGATAATACTGCTATAAACATTGGGGTGCATGTGCCCCTCCAAATCAGCATTTTTGTATACCTAGTA
The DNA here is from genome assembly GCF_003009895.1 of Hyaena hyaena. Taxonomy (NCBI): domain Eukaryota; kingdom Metazoa; phylum Chordata; class Mammalia; order Carnivora; family Hyaenidae; genus Hyaena; species Hyaena hyaena. The sequence goes on from NW_024081195.1 coordinate 735,883, forward strand.
GTGCAATTGCTAGATCATAAGGTAGTTATGTTTTTAATTTTTTGAGGAAAACTTTTTGAGTCCAAACGTTAACTGATGAGTGGATAAAGAAGATATTGTATATATATATATATAATATGTATACATTTATTATATATGTACACACATATGCATCTATATATATGTATGTATGTGTGTGTACACACACACACACACACACACACACAATGGAATATTACCCAGTCATCAAAAAGAATGAAATCTTGCTATTTGCACAATGTAAATGGAGCTAGAATATATTATGCTAAGTGGAATAAGTCAGTCAGAAAAAGACAAATGCTGTGTGATATCACTCATATGTGGAATTTAAGAAACAAAATAGAAGTACTTTTCTCAAGTGGCTGCACCAGTTTGCATTCCCACCAACAGAGCAAGAGTTCCCCTTTCTCAATATCCTCACCAACATCTGTTGTTTCTTGTTCTGACAGGTGTGAGGTAGGTATCTCATCTGGATGTCTTCTTTGGAAAAATGTCTATTCATTTGCTTTTTGGGTGTTGAGTTGATAAGTTCTTTATAGATTTTAGATACTAACTCTTTATCAGATATGTCATTTATAAATATCCTCTCCCATTCTTTAGGCTACCTTTTAGTTTTGTTGATTGTTTTCTTTGCTGTGCAGAGCTTTTTATTTTGATGAAGTCCCATTGGTTCATTTTTGTTTTTGTTTCCCTTGTCTCCGGAAACATGTCTAATAAGAAGTTGCCATGGCTGAGGTCAAAGGGATTTCTGTAAGTTCTTAGAGAGCATTGTGAACATTTGAATTGAGTCTCCAAGCATAGAGATGATTCTTGGAGTCAGAGAAAGGGTTAAAGGATGGTATTCCAGATTGAGGAAATAGCATAGTCATAAAAGTAGAAGAGGAGAAACATAGAACATGTGCAATCTTCAAAAAGATTTCTGTAACTCAGATGTCACTTATATCTTTCCAGCCCTTTTGATAAAATGGATTCAACACCTTAGTCCATATCATATAGCTGTCCAACAACCTACTTCAATAAGTCTCTGAATTTCTGGGAGGGTTATAGTATCATGGAGACCCAGAATCTGAGCTCTTATTTCTTTTAAATTAGCTGAGTTTAGGGATTTCTCTTTCAAACCTGTGCAAGTTACTTCCTAGTTCACAATATGTCATCCATATGTGGTTCTTAGCCTCTTCTCAACAATTCTGCCACAAATAACAACAGTCAATCACATGAAACCTCTGTGTATGTTCATATGTACATGTGTATGTGTTAGGTCTTTGCTATGTGAAGTGTGGCCCACAGACCAGCAGAATCAGTCTTGCCTGGGAGTTTGTTAAAATGTAAAATCTCAGGCCTCCATTCAAGCCTACAGAATTAGAATTTAATTTATATGTACATTAAAGTTTGAGAGCCACTAAAGGTAAATGGTTGTAAGAAGTGTTATATGCGTATATATATCTATCTTGAAAGGGCTAGGAAGATCTAGATGACATCTGGGTTGCAAAGATCTTTTTGAACATTACACATGTTCTGTTTCTCTTTCTCTACTTTTATAACCATGATGTTTTCTCAATCTGAAATACCATCCTTTAACCCTTTCTCTGACTCCTGGAATTGTTCATATTCTTGAGGTTTTGTTTTAAATGTTCATTTTGTTCTCTAAGAATTTACAGAAAGAAATGGAAGATGTAGGATTCCAGAAAGGATTTCTAAGTTTTCCTCATCTCTGTATAGCATGACTCCTTAAAAAAAAGCACCAGATATAGTGGGAGTTGAAATAGCAAATAGTCTATTTCAGTTACAGGTGGTTGTTTGTGTCCTAATTTAAAAATAAGTTTGCTGAAGGTATTTAAATATATAGCCCTGAGTATTGACAATCTTTGAGAAAAGTGAGATTAGTGATAATTGATATTGGTATCTCCATTTCATTTTTAAACAAGATGGCCATACCAGTAGCCTAAAACATCCTTATGTAGAGAGACAACTTCCCTTTAGTCCCTTTCTCTGAAGTTACTTTAAGTAAATTATTCATAGATATAATGATAAGTAGCCAGGGAGAACATTTGGGTGAATAGAAGTAAGACTAGGTTGCAGACAAAATTGTTCTAGCTGTGAACAGAGGCCATCATATGTCAGGGTATGGGAATAGGGAAGGGGGATGAATAGAAGCAGCACTGGCAACACAGTGAGAAAGGTCAGAATCTACTACTAGTTCCAGCACTAAGATTGTTAGACTTTGCTTCTCTTCCCTGGGTTGCATTCTCTTTCTCAGTCTCTTTTGTGGTCAATCAGAGGACTATAGAATTTCCTGGTTCACTAAGAGCCTTCAAGATTATTTACTTGGGGACCTACTGGGACAGCCAGAACTGCTAAAGCTCCTCCAAACTCACACAAATTGAATCCAACAAATTTTTGTAACTTAGAGAATAATGACTTTGCTAATCTTGCCATTTTCTTAAAACTCTTTCCCTTGAGTACCTACAATACTTTTTGTCTTTGCTCAGTTTTATCAGCACTGCTATTCTGGTTCCTTTTATTGGAATAGAGTGGATACATTAGTTGCCTGGATTAGAAACAAATGCTAAATAGAAAGGTTTTTCCTTTTCTCAGTGGTGCTATAACCTGGAATAACCTACTTTCTCTTTTGGTAACAATTTATAGGAAAACTAAGAATAATTATCAGAGATCAGGAATAATTCTTACTCTTCAGAGTAAACTGAAGTTCCTCCTGGGTCTAGCCTACCAAAAGTCAAATCCAAGCAAATTATCATAAGAAAATTTAGTAAAGTTTGTTTTTTACTTCCTTTCACCTTCCTACAGAGATATGTCTAATGATGAACCTTTATCAAAGATGTGGTTTCCTCATGTTACCTTTTGCTTTTCTAGTTCTTCTTCAAGGGTGTGACATCCTAAAGTTATTGCCTTGCCTCAAACTTCCCTCTTTCCTCCCCATTTCTCTCTGGGTATTTGTTCTAATACTGATCCAGTTAGAAAAACTTGATAACAGCATTCACAATAAAAAGTTGATGAGTGTGATCCTGTTGAGAAAAGTTTACATTTAAGAGTTCTTTGATTTAGCCAACACAAATGAATACTTGTGTTAGAATAATCAAGAGACTGGTTAGCATTCCTAAAATTCAAACCAAACCTCCATTCCTCCTACATCTAGGGGTGGCTCTTGTCCCAAATGGAAATTAAGGAAGCCAGTGTTCAATAGGACAGATGATCTGGAAGTCATGAATCAGAGCACCAGGGAGACTGCTGTTCAATTTAAGCAGCATTATTTTTCCAACATATTTAGTATGTAGTAGTAGGCTGTTGGCACCCACCCAGATCCCATTTACCATGCTAGCATACCCATCCCTCATCTATGAGTGCCCTCTCCTAAAGACTTGTAGTAGTGTCTCTCTCCAGTTTCTCACAAACTAATGGGAGGTACTTCATCCTAGCTGCTATGCCTCTGGGGATAGGAGAGAAGTTAACGAGAGCAGTGCAGAGACTCCTTGCCTCAAAGTAGGAATAAATCTGTGATACATTCATGCTTCAGAATTCCTATATAAATCAGGCAAAGCTGATCTCCAGCTGAGACTTCATCCTTGTTTAGTTTTACCATCCTGTTTCCTTTACTCCTTTTCTCCTGAAAGTAATCTCTCCATAAGTTACTCAGACAAGAATTTCCATCTCAGGCTCTGCTTCTAAGGCTTTTGGCACTAAGAATAGTCTTAAGAAGTGAACTCTTCAGATGGGATTCTGGAGTTGGGTTAGTCATTGGCCAGGTGGCACTGAAAACCCCATTCCTGGGATGCTGCAAAAGTACATTTGCTAAGATGCTCACTTATGGTGAACTGATAGGATACAGATGGAATGAGATATACTAGCTGATTCAGTGTTTCTGGCATTTGAAAGGTACAAGGATAAGAGTAGCTCTATGGACTGTAGAATGGTTTGCTTTTTGCTAAATGGCATTGATATGTTGAAGAGTGATCATGATAAACTCCAATCTATTAATCCATAGTTTAAAGCAAAATATAAGTCAGAAATCCTCTAATTTTTGTAGATTGAGGGCAGACAAAGCTTATGGCTTGGAACAGGATGTAATTGTAAGTGGCAGAAAACTTTAGAGAAAGGTGAATTCTCAGCTTTAAGAAGGTCTCGTAATCCAAAGTCAGAGATCTGATAGGAAAGTGGTATACTGAGGTGGGAATATCTAAGTAGATGCACTTGAGTACCTTGAAATCTTAGAATTCTCTGAACTATCTGGTTTTCAGAATTGACCATTATCTTTTAGTGGAAAAAGTTCCCTCTCCCCTGCTTACAGACCATGTAGAAGTCTCAAAGGCGTCTTTGGGAAAATCTTCCTCAGGAGCTGTTCCTATTTCTCTTCCTGCCTACAAGACCCATAACTTGGGTCAAATTTCAGCAAAATTAGACAGGGGAAGTATTAGCCTGCTAGAGAAGAGGTACTGAATACCAAAAAAGCTGCTGGCCTTAGTTAATATGTATTGGCAGAATCTAAGAAGAGATGCCTATAAGCGGATCCTGAAGCTACTGGGGAGAAATATAAAGCTAGATTAGAGATCATATATTGATATGAGGCACTTTTCTGTGACACAAATTTAACATTCTGTCAGTGGTCTGAAGAGGCAGTTTTTTTTTTTTTTTTAAATATTTTTATTTATTACTAGGAGAGAGAGAGAGAGAGACAGCGTGAGCAGGGGAGGGTCAGAGAGAGAGGGAGATACAGACTCTGAAACAGGCCCCAGGCTCCGAGCTGGCAGTCAGCACAGAGCCCGACGTGGGGCTCGAACCCACAAACTGCGAGATCATGACCTAAGCGAAAGTCGGACGCTTAACCGACTAAGCCACCCAGGCGCCCCCTGAAGAGGCAGTTTTAATGCTCTACTGGGATGGCTCTTAGAGGATTGGAAAAAGCAATGCCATGTATCAAATGTTAGCAAACCTTTACTGTAATGGGCCAGATAGCAAATATTTTAGAATTTGAGAGTAATATAACCAATATATAAACAAATTGGTATGGCCAATAAATTGGGAGTTCCAATAAAGCTTTACTTACAAAAAAAAAAAAAAAAGGAAGGGACTGGATCTGGCTCAAGGGCCATAGCTTGCCAACTGCTGCTCTACATTTAATGAGATAGAGGTGCCAACATTTCTGTGGCAGACTATGAAGGAAAGTATTAAGAGGCTCAGAAAGTGAGCATGTTAGAATAGGCTATTACTTAAGACTGGAAAAGCTACCATGTGATTGTATTCCTTGGGAGGTCCTGGAGGAGACTTTACTCATTACAATAAGAAGTGTGCCAGTAAGGGCGAACCAGTATTTTTAAAAAGCATTGAGGTGGCTGTGCTCTACACTAGGGCAGAATAGAAGATACTATTACAGAACTGGGAATGATAGGATCTGGGAGTAGCCAGGTGGTAGCACTAAACTGTCAGAGTAAGGTGGGCAATAGTTACCATAATAGGCAGAAGCTTAGAATGGCAGCCAGGAAAGCATTATCCACAGGGATCCTAGGGGCAAGATTTATTGTTTAATATATGTAGCAATCAAAATAGATAATAAATATGTGATCAGAAAGTTGAAGGCAACTGCCAGAACATCACAGTTCCTTGCCCAGTTTATATACTGAAGAGATTCTTAGACAGAGAGCCCATCAAGTGAAGTAGTAGCCAGAAATCCATATAAAAGAATTTAGCAACACCATGAGTATACAGAGCAGTGAGACACTCAGGCCTTCCCTCAAAGGCCCTATTGCCACTTACTGAATACTTTGGAGACAGATATACCCTAACATTTCAAGAACTGATGGATCTGGGTCTTTATTGATCCTGATACCTATGGACCCAGAGTCCCTCAATTGTCCCTTGTTAGAATAGAAGCATATGGGGCACCTGCGTGGCTCAGTCAGTTGGACGTCCGACTTCAGCTCAGGTCATGATCTCGCAGTCTGTGAGTTCAAGCCCCATTGGGTTCTGTGCTGACATCTTGGAGCCTGGAGCCTGCTTCTGATTCTCTCTCTCTGTCTCTCTCTCTCTTTCTCCCTCCCTGCCTCCATCCCTCCCTCCCTCCCTGCTTGTTCTCTGTCTCTCTTGCTCTCAAAAATAAACAAAAATTAAAAAAAAAGAAGAATAAGAGCATATCAGGTTAAAAAAAAAAGACATATTTGTCTATGTCTATTTCAGTGTTTTTACCAGGGCTATAGACTCACCTAGTGGTCATTTCCTTTGTTTTTGAATGCATAATCAGACTTTGTAGTCAGCAGAACTTTCACATTAGTCCCTTGAACCTTAGAGTAAAAGCTATTATAGTCAGAGAAGCCAGGTAGAAGTTTTTGAAGCTGCCTCCACCCTGTCCATTCTGTCACAGTACATAAAACAGTATCATTTTTATTTTTATTATTATTTTTTAATATTTTTATTTATTTCTAGGAGAGAGAGAGAGAGAGACAGCGTGAGCAGGGGAGGGTCAGAGAGAGAGGGAGACACAGACTCTGAAAAAGGCTCCAGACTCTGAGCTGGCAGTCAGCACAGAGCCCGACGCGGGGCTCGAACCCACGAACCGCGAGATCATGATCTAAGCGAAAGTCGGATGCTCAAACAACTGGGCCACCCAGGCGCCCCTACATAAAACAGTATCATTTTTAAAGAGGTTGGTAGATTAAAATTTTAAGGGATGGAGGGGTAGTAATCTTTATCATATCCCTAATTAATTCATCAGTTTGGTTCTTGCAAAAACTGGATGGCTCATGGAAGAATGACAATGGACTAATTGCAAATTTAACTAACCACAGCTGCTATGCCAAATCTGGTATCTTTATGAGATCAGAATAACACAGCCTCTTTATGTGGTATAAAACTATTGATCTGGCAAATACATTCTTTCAATATCCATAAAGAATGAGAATCAGAAGCAATTCCTATTCAAATGGGATGGACAACAATATACATTTGTGGTCTTACTCCAGGGCTATGTTCATTTTCCTCTCCTTGTCACATGTAAACTAACGAGAGCTGGATCATTTGGACATTCTGTGGATTGGTCCACTTTATTGATGATATCTTGTTAATTAGATCTGATGAGCAAAAAGTGGTAAGTGTATGCCTTGGTAAGACACATGTGCTCCTGAGGGAAACACATGAATTCTAAAAAAATTCAGAAGTCTGTCACATTAGTGACATTTTTATACATTCCAGTGTTGTGAGGCATGCTGGAATGTTTTCGTTGAATGTAAAGGGCAAATTATTGAGCCATACACTTCCTAACACTAAGAGAGAAGCACATTCCTTGGTAGATCTGTTTGGGTTTTAGAGGCAGCATATTCTTTACTTGGGAGTATTCCTGTGACCCATTTTTTTGAGAAAGTGAAAGGCTGTTTTGAGTGGATCTCAGAGCAAGAGAGGACACTGCAGCAAGTCCAGGCTGTGGAACAAGGAGTCCTACCCTTGAGCAATATGATTTGGCAGACCTTTTGGTACTAGAGGTATCTCTGCTAGAGAAAAGCACTATCTGGAGCCTCTAGAAAGCCCCAGTAAGGGAATTTAAGCACAGAGTTCTGGAGCAAGGCCATCTATAACAAAATTACTTGCCATTTGAAAAACAGATCCTGGAATGCTATTAAGCCCTGGTAGAAGTTGAGCATCTAACCATGCAATATCAAGTGACCATTTATATATAACTTCCCATTATGATGAGGTGGATACTGTCAGCCCACCAAGCAGTAAGTTTGGGCCCAACAGCAATTCATTGTAAAATGGAAGTGGTAGATCCCAAGCCCAGACTGGGGCTTGAGCAATTCTAGGGAGCAAAAGTAAGTTGCATGACACACTCATGTCACATGCCAGTGTTTCACCAGTGCCTCTCCCTCAGCTCGCATCTACAGCCTCTGGGGCTTTCTTACAAATGGCTGATGAGACACAAAAGCCTGAGCTTGGTTCACAGATCATTTAACTCGATATGTGGCTATAAACTAAAAATGAACTATTGCTCTACTGCATTCATATGCAAGGGTGAGACTGAATGATGGTAATGAGAGGAAATCCTTCAAATGGGCAGTTATTGTGAACTTAGTGATTTGGCTTAGTCACTTTGTTGGAGTGGAAGCTGTCCTGAAACAAGATCTCCCCAGACACATGAGTGATGGTGAGTGGCTTAGTGGGTTGGAAATATGTAAACTTATGGGCAGTGGTGAATGGTTAATTGACTGCTCAGGAGCTTGATAGGAGCAAGATTGGAAGCTTAGTGGTAATAATGTCTGGGGAAGAGGCATGCAGTTGGAACTTTAGAAAGGGGCACAAAATGTAAGTAACCTTATGTTGCACCTTACTTCAGAAGAGGTGCTAAACAACTAAGTAGACAAGCTAGATGTCAGCCTTCCTCTGTCCGCAGTCACTTCGGGGCTTGTGCAGTGGGCTTCTGAATGGAGTGTCCATAGCTGGAGGCCATAGAAAGGAAGGCTTTGAATGGGCCCAACAACATGTGTTCTCTCACTCACAAAGGCTGATCTTTTGTGACTACTGCTATTACTAATATCCAGTCTATCAGCCACCACAACCAATGCTGAGTCCTTATTAAAGTGCCATTTCTCAAGGAGACTAAGCAGCTACTTGAGGGAAGTTTTTACTTTGATATCCCTTTTACCCTAAAAGGGACAATGATTCATTCTGACAGGATTGTCTTATATTCCAGGGTGGACTGACCTTTTCTGCCTTGGCTAGCATCACAACCCAAGTGTTCACAAAGTATCTAATCTATTGCCATGAGATCTCACAAAATATTTCTTTGAACAAAGGAATGAAGGTTATGGCAGTGCAGGTGTGATGGTATTCACATGACCATAGCATCCATTACTCCTACCACACCACTCCCAAACTGGATGGCCTGGTAGTGCAATGGAATTTCTTCTTCTCAATTGAGTTATCAACTTGAGGGTGACATCCTGTGTAGATGGAGTACCATTCTTCAGGATGTACTATGCAACTTAAACCAATGCCTATCATATGCTGTTTTATGTGTCTAAGAACCAATGGGTAGAAGTAGAAGTGGCTATACTCACCATCACTTGTATTGACCCATTTGGGGAATTTGTGCTTCTCATTCTGAAACTATAAGTCCTGTGGATCTTGTGGTCCTGGTTTTCAGAGGGAGAACTCTTCCTCCAGAAGACATAGTAAAAATCCCTATAAACATTTGTTGAATGGTCATTTGGGGGCTTTTCATGCCAGTGGCCCAGCAGACTAAGATTATAGTTACATAATGGTAGGATAATTGACCCTAGTTATTATGAGGAGGTAGGGTCGTGGAGAATGCTTTTGTCACTAAGTCGATCCATTTTGGCATCTTTTGACTTTATCATGTTTGGTTTTAAGTGTAAATGCAACCATAGCACACCTAGCCTGATAAGGAGATGGTCACTAGGACTTATATTCTTCAGGATGAGGGCCCACCAAGCAAACTGCCTAGCTCAGCACAGATTACTGGCTATGAGGGAAGAAATCTGAAATGGGTGGCAGAGGAGGGAGACAAAGAGTATCAGTTACAACCTTGAAATCAACTGCAGGAGTCAGTTGATTGTAGTTTGATCTATTAAACTACATTTGTAATCCTCCCTGAATTTGTAAGTGCTCTAAATCTTGGAGAAGCTGTGCCTGGAAGGAGTAAACCTAATATGAGAATCAAGTGGGTCTGAGAAGTTTAAAGGGTAGACTATAGTAAATGCTGGTATCCTTAACTTAAAATATTGGTATACTTAACTCCTAACTTCTGGGAATGTTGGCTACCTAATGGCTCACAGCTGCCTCCTTCTCTGGAGATTTGCCCTTGGCCAAATGGGAGCCCTCCTTCATGGGAGATGATTTTTCTCTCCAGAGGATGGACCCAGGGTACAGAAATATGGCTTTATTGCCTTAAGATGAGACCAATTCTATGGTGCAATTCTTGCTCAGAGCTCCCTTTGGGATCAGGCTGAAGTTAGTCACCAGCTGAAACTGTATCTTTTTTTTTTTTTTTGGCTTATCTTCCTCCCCACTTCCCCACATCTTTTGCAATGAGAGCCATTACACTGATATAATGACTTATACATAGCTGAAATGAAAGAAGAAATGAGATCATCCCCCTACCTTGCATGACTTATTTTCCTTCTCCTGATATTTTCTCAATAAACTGTTGCACAAGAATCCTCATCATGGGATCTCTTTCTAGGGAAACTGACCTAAGATAAGGTATGAAGCAAATTTCCAAGAATCTTGGTTGTTACCAGTTCTGAACATAATCAGTTATAACCAAAGGATTTCTCAGTAAGGAAAGGTTTGAGCCAAGAGCTATCCCAAAGATATGTATACACACACATTCATATATAGGTAAGTAGATGGATGTGTTTGTGTGTGTGTGTGTGTGTGTGTGTGTGTATGCACATAAACCACAGACATTTTATATGTTTCATTGAGTAAATAAGCCAAATTCATACTCCCCAAAATGGTTTGGGACCTTTTACCTTTTAGTAACCAGGAAAAGTGAAGGTTCAAATCCTAAGTGGTGGGCATGCCTGTTTCAGCAACATGTGGGCACATGTATCTTCTTCTTGGAAAGGAATGTAGGCTGTATGCCTGCATGGGAGTGCCTGGGATGAATGCATGACTCAGTCACATGTCTTGGAAAAGAACCAGCAGGCTTATAGCCTGCTGACTAGAGCACAGGTGAAGCAGTTTTGATTTACAAATGTACTTTGGGAAGATTTTATATTAGGCAATAATTAGGACCTTCAAACGAGGCCTGGATCTAATTCTTTGAACTTGGATGTAAGTGAACTTTTGCAGTTAGTGGTATTACATTAATATAATAATTCTAGAATAGCTGAAATGAAAAGGAGAGATAAGATCTCTGCCCTGTAGACAGAGATGCATGTATACTTTTAAAGTTGTGATGAGAGAAAATACCCAGTGACTTACAAAAACCAACATTTCAACAGGAAAAAACATGATAGATCAGAAGATCTGAATCTAAAATTTGTCCAAAATAAAAAAAAAACACTTTATTTGCATGCTAGAAGCTTTACTGAAGCCACATATATGGTTATTGAAATATTCGATAAATGTCAAAGTGGTTCAGGCCCAACATTTTAGTATATTTGGCTTAGTTTCATTAACTATATAATTTTGAAGTTGGCCTTATCAGCAACCTTTCATACTCCAAGAGTACCAAAAGAAAACTTAGACAATCGATTTTTATTCAATAATAAAGAAAAATTGCACAGGCCCTTTTCTATGAAAGCAAGGATGCTTCAAATCCTTTGGGGGGGATTTAGCCATCAATTTGCTTAAGGTGAAAATAACGGAAAAGAATGTCAAAGAAGGGCTGATATGGAGCATAAAAAGGAGGGCTCCACAGGAGTGGAGAAAGGAGCCAAGAGCTTAAAGTCTGAACATTTGCTCTAGTCAGGTGAAGTCTGCAACACAAATGCGGGACTGTGGGTTACAGTCCTTACAGTGTCCACTCGCTAAGGGCCTTATGGAATTTCTTCCAGGTATTTGAAATCTCGTCTTCAATAGCATTCCCTCCAAATTCAGCTGTATGTGGTTGTTCAGTTATTCTTTCCTGCTTGACTCTTTCTCACAAACTTGACCAAGAAACTATCGCTCAGGAAGATTGCTATGGCAGGCTATCCACTTATATCACAGGACAACTCAGCATAGACCCTGTCTGTAGAGTCATCCAGTGTGGTTTGGAGATTTGGAACCTGAACAGGATCTGATATAGGCAAGTGATAAGATGACATCAAAAGACTTGGTGCTCAGGTCTATGGAAGCACCTGAGATGGATATTTCTCCAAACTCAGAATACTCTTGAGAGCTAGCAAATCTGGACTGGAAATCTTACAACTACTTCCTATGAAATTTCTGGTACTTTATCTTTCCCATCAAGTCATAAATGTCATGAGAGCAGCCTTTCTTATTAAATATGTTTGTCCAGGGCCAGTTTAGGTCTTGGTCCAAAGCCAAAAACTCAAAATAGGGACATATCAGAAGAAAAAAACATAATTGATCCTTTTGGAAGGGCCTAGAAAGTTCTGATCTAGAAGATGCTAGAGGGGGAAAGGAGGGCAGCTCTTATTTTTGTAAGCTAGTTCTCTCATCTAGGTGGTAGTTCTGATGGACATCTGGCTGAAGGTCACTACTGGAGCCATCCCTCCATTCTCCATTGCTGAGAAGCAACTGTTTTCAAGTGAACAGTGTTGTAGAATACTATTCTAATAGAGGAATCTTAACTGGTACATCAGATAGATTAGAGTTGCAAATATTTCATCTTGTATACACAGACAGTCAAAAACAATTCCAGCTGAAGATCTAAGTTGTATTCTGGAATATGAGGAATTACTGGGCTTGGAGTATGGAACATATAGGAATAAAAAGACAGGGCATGATGGAAACCAACTTGACAATAAACTATTTGTAAAAAAAAAAAAAAAAGACAGGGCATGATTGTGAAGGTGTAATGTTGTACTGCAAAGCATACAGATAGATAAGGCTGTGAATGGGGAAGCTGTGGTGGTAAGGAGGGGACCAAGTGTGGAAAGAAGTATATCTGTCCTCTCAGACTCCCAATTTCCAGTCTTTTAGATATTGGCATCCATTGACATCTTCATTTATGGATTTTAACTTTTTAAAAAGTCTCCAAAATAGGTAGAAAAGAGGTCTGTTGATATGAGGGTAGTACGTATCCTTTAATTGGTTAATTAACACCTCATTTAATATACCAAAAACTCCAGGTAAAATAACTGTCCACCACGGGCAAATTTTTATTTTTTTATTGCAAATGAGTTTTACTTTTCTCTATAGAAGTCTGTAAAATTCTAGGACCTAACTGCTTATTGATTTCATTTTCTCCATTCATATACAGAGTGCTCATTCTCAGACACTGCGATAAGCTTGGGGATTACAAATATGGATTTGCCAGAAGAGCAGGGCTGGCCTCACGTTTGTGCAGCCTTTGTAGTGGCACACGGCCCCATTCCAGAAAGGCCCAATGCTTGGCCTAATGCTCAGGTGTCACTGTTTGAAATTTTTAAAGTGTTTTGAACAAGGGACCCTGCATTTTCATTTGCACTGGGTCTTCAAATTATGTAACTGGTCCTGCTTCTGAGGCTTGTTTGAGGAAAAAAACCTGTTTAAACAAATAACTACAATAGAGAAATGTCTCATACAATGCGATAATGTAAGAAAAAAATAAAAGAAAGCAACAAGCATATGCCAAGGGCTGTGCTGTGAATCCCGGAAGAAAGTGTATTTATAACGTGCTTGTGGGAGATCAAAGGTTTTGATTTAGGATGTATCATTTTGTTGAGAATTTTAATACAGATTTATACCTTATAACCATTTCCATTTTGCCAAGACCATGCAAAGTTGTATGAATTTGTACAATCAGTCTAGTAAAAGCCCATATAGCACAAAGAGCCAGAGAGTATGATTTGTTAAATAACTTTACTTCTAACTTGTCACACGCTATTCTTACTTCCCATTGGATATAATAATGTTGCAAGCCTTGAGGGGAGGGAGCAGAGAATGTGATACAAAAGATTGTGTGTGTGTGTGTGTGTGTGTGTGTGTGTGAGAATGAATTTGAATGCAAGCTTTTCAGCTGAGGACAGGCAGGTAGACATTTGGTCTTTAGTTGTTTTGCTATAAGTTGGTAATAAGTACATTTTGGTAATTTCACATGACTGGATTTCAGAAGAAACTGCTAAGGCTAAATAAAGGTATAGATTTGATGCAGATAAAGATCTGTATCTAGAAGCAGAAATTTAGAATAGACAAGGATGAAGATAAAAAGAAACTAAAAATAATACTGTTGCCATATATATATAGTTGTATAGTAAATCCATGTTTTATATCCTAATTTGTGTCTTTGGCAAGCTAACAATAGCCCTTTGTCTTTTCATCAAGTGGGTTTTCTCTTTTTTTTTTTTTTTTTTTAAGGAAGAAATTTAAATGTCAGAGTTGAGAACTAGAATACCAAAAATTTCAGTTCTCCTCTAAGATGTTTTTTGAAGCTATAGGCATATAATTGTCCTTAAAATATTTTTACTACATGATGTGAGCAATTCTCAAATGTTTTGAGTTTCCCTTTCACCCAACATTGCCTCTCCTTAAAAACTGAGCTTTCCTGCTCTTTATCCTCTCAAAAAAAAAAAAAAAAATACAGCTACCCTCAAATGCCAAATAGAGGATTTCCATGTCATTCAGAGAAGAGTGACAGTGCTTTTTATTTTCATTTAAGAGGATTGGATTTTCACCTAAGCTATAGTCTATGCATCTAGCATTATGCATGATGAAAGAGGAAATATTGATGTTGAGAGAGTAGCCAACCAAGACGGAAAGGCAGAAAGGCCTTGATAGTTTAATATGATAAAAATAAGGAAATTATAAACCTAGAGCCTTAGACAGGAGAAAGGAGATAAAGTTAGGTACATGGGACTCTTCAGTTTTAGTAATGCTTATGATAAAATGGGCATTGTCACAAGTTAAAGCAACATTTGTAGATGTAAGTTAAGAAGGGCGATATTTTCTAATTTGAAAAGATATATGCACCTCTATGTTTATTGCAACATTATTTACAATAGCCAACTTATAGAAGCAACCCCAGTGTATATTGATACATGAATGGATAAAGAAGTTACACACACACATATACTGGAATATTACTCAGCTTTTTAAAAGAATGAGCTCTTTCCATTTGCAACAATATGGATGGACCTAGAGAATATAATACTAAGTAAAATAAGTCAGTCAGAGAAAGACAAATACCAGATCATTTCACTCACAAGTAGAATTTAAGAAACAAAAGAAGCAAGGAAAAAAGAGACAAACAAAGAAAGAAACTCTTAGAGAGGACAAACTGATGGTTACCAGAGAGGAGGTGGTTGGGGAGATGGATGAAATAGGTGATGGAGATTAAGGAGTGCACTCATCATGATGAACACTGAGTATTATATGGAATTTTTAATCACTATATTGTATACCTGAAACTAATAGAACACCATATTTTAACTATTCTAGAATTAAAATTTTTTTTAAAAATAATAGAACAAGGAAGACATCTGCAGAGATAAAAAGTTTTGAGAAAAGGAACATATTGACAAAATTTTCCTAAATATCCAACATAGTTAAACAGTAATATGCTGTTACACAACATAGAAGTGTGTCTGTGCAGGTAGATTCTTGGAAAATAAAATAACACGAATAATGTTTATAGTTGTACATATTAGAAAGATGATTGATTAAAATATGCATTTATTTTATTTTTTATTTTTTTTAATGTTTTTAAAATTTATTTCTGAGAGAGAGAGAAAGAAACAGTGTAAGCAGGGGAGAGTCAGAGAGAGAGGGAGACACAGAATCCGAAACAGGCTCCAGCTCTGAGTTAGCTGTCAGCACAGAGCTGGATGCGGGGCTTGAACCCATGAATCATGAGATCATGACCGGAGCCAAAGTCGGATGCTTAACCAACTGAGCACCCAGGCACCCCAGTATGCATTTATTTTAATAGGCCAGGAGTATCTGTCTCAGTTTCATAGGTAAGCATGCACAGATTTGTGGTTTTAGAACCAAGGTACCCAGAAGGAGGAGAATATAGCTGGGGTGGTGCTTCTGACCTTTGTTATTATCACCATCATCATCATCATTAGGCAACAAGGATACTGTACATTTTGGGATACAGAGCCCCACAAATGTGATCCAAATGTCAACTGCCTGGATGCTTCCAGTTCTCCTAGACTATTGAGGTCACCCTGTCCAGCCTCAGTGCCAACTCAGAAACCACCATCTTTAACTACATTCCTTATCTCTCAGATCTGTAAGGATTTCTGGGGTTGTTATTTCTTGTTATTCCTAGTCTCTGCTCTGAATCTTACCTTATGTTACTGCTTCTCTTTTCTTCATACTGCTTGGCCCCATTCTGGACACTGTCCTGATTATTTCAGTTCCCCAAACAGCCAATAATATAAGAATTGAGCATGTGGCAGACTTTTATTCTGAGGGTATTTGCTGTGGACTGAATGTTTGCCTTCTGCCCAAATCCACATTTTGACACCCTGATCCCTAATATTATGGTATTTAGAGATGGGGCCGTTAGGAGGTAATGAGATCATGAGGGTTGAGCCCTCATGATGTGTGAGTGCCCCTTTAAGAAGAGATAAGAGGGGGTTTTCTTTCTTTTTGCATGCACACAACAAGAATAGGCCACATATGGACAGAACTAGGAATGAGGCCTCATCAATAACCTAATTATGCTGGCATCCTGATCTTATGCTTCCATCTTCTAGAACCATGAGAAATAAATGTTTGTTATTTAAATCACCCAGTCTATGGTAATTTGTTATAGCATCCCATACTAGACAGTGATAGAGTGATTACATGGTATAACTACAGAGACAAAACAAGAAATGGAATATTAATCATCACTCTTCCAATATTCATTACCAGTTTCATACCTTCATATAATTTTTGCTGTCCACATGAGCTCCTTAAGTTTTGGCTGCCTTCATCTTTTTGTCTCTGGTCCCCTTCTTTCTGCTAGCCTCCTGCTCACTATTCTAAAGTAGACATGTAATTGAGCATGTTTTTAACAGAAAAGACATTCTACTGTGGGTGACTACTATTTCACAGCACAAAACTTTAAAGGAGCTCTGCTTTTTACCATGAGTGTCTAAAATGTAACCGTAAGGGGAAAATCTAGCAGAAGCTCTGTAATTTTTTTTAACATGATCAAAACTTTAGACAAGATTCCTTCTCCCTGGTTAGAGCATAGCACATGGAATATTTTGTTCTCCTTCCTTTACAAGAATAGATTAAACACAAATGATCATTGTAGTCTTAATGATAATAAACTGAAAAAATTCATTGTAAAGTGATAGAGAAATGTATTCATACAAAAATCTTTAAGTAGCTTGGTAAGTCAGACTTTGTGCTTGAGACTTTCATATACCCTCTTTATTTTATTTTTTTAATGTTTATTTATTTTTGAGAGACAGACAGAGACAGAGCATGAGAGGGGGAGGGGCAGAGAGGGAGAGAGAGGGAGAGGGAGTTACAGAATCTGAAGCAGGCTCCAGGATCTGAGCCATCAGCACAGAGCACAATGTGGGGCTCAAACTCACAAACTGTGAGATCATGACCTGAACTGAAGTCAAACGCTTAACTGACTGAGCCACCCAGGTGCCCCTACCCTATCTTTAATTTTACAACAACCTGGTCGGTAGATTTTAGTCATCTAATTTCACATATTGCTGAGGTATTGAGTGGCATTCAGATAGAGATGCTGACCACTGGGTCACTACATTTCAAGTTTTGTACTCAGTTTAACAAGTTAATAATCTATTCACTTCATATATTCTGAAGTGATCAGGATTTCAGTAACACACTCACACTACCTTAATCCACAAAAGGCTAATATATAATCCAGAAGTCCAAGATTTTAATTTATAATGACACACATTCATCCCCAAAGACCATAACCTTTGTGTACTACATCCTTCAGGTCTACTTCCTTCATCCAGAATCAATGTATTTGAGGGTCAAACTATTAATCAGAAGTATATTATTGGAAAATAGGAAGAAAGGTTGCTTAGGAAAATCTTACCTAAATTCAGGAAACCTTGATTAGCTATGACTACCCTAATATCCCTTTCAAGGAGACATTTTCAATGCAGACCACCCTCTTTTCCTTGACACATATTTTCTTAAGATCAGTTAATACCACCGGTTAATACATAATCTAGCCACTAATTCATGTAACTGAGAAAGAGTCCATTCCTCAGACTGCTGGATTGCCCCAAATCATAGTTTGTATACACTACAGAGGAAACGGAAGGCTGAGATTAAATGACTCATTCAGTGTCGCAAGGATAGCAGGTGCTCATTATTTTTGCTTCTGTACCACAGAGGAAGAGCTACTGTTTAAACTAAGAGAGGCTACAGCATCAAGAGCTATTCTAGGGGAAAAATGAAATCAATATGAGTGAGTAGGTCACTCACTCATTTATAAGAGGAGTAAAATTATTAATGTGTAATTGGAACACAACATATTGCTAAATGTGTATTTACAGTCTGTTTCCTCCTCTCCCTCTCATTGGAAGGAAAGATTTGAATCTTTCTCTCTGAATCAGATTCTGGCCTGTCCTTTGGGGTAGAGAACCTTAATAATGGGCAAAGAAGAGGACACGTTTAAAGAGAACTCCAAGAGGCTGAACTGATTTACATAAGAGCTGGGAATGGTGGTAGTGAAAGGGAGAGCAAAAATCTTTATGGGCTTTTTGTCAGGGAGGACATATTTTGCTGCAAAATGGCAAGTGAGAAGCAAAGAATAAAAGATTCTAGAGCAGCTTCCATAAGGGAGGATTGGGGAACAGAAACCAGAGTTAAAAAATTGTATAGCTTTTTGTTGTGATTTAGATTCTCTTTATTAGTCTTTGCATAAGGCAAGCAAAGAGTAGAATTATTTTTAATTACACTTGGCTAACTTTACAGGATTGTGTTTCTTTGAGTGAGACACTTGGCAAGGCTAGGTCACTTGAAGCCCTGGGATTTATTTGGATTACAGCTGGAGGAAAGACACATTGTTCCTGAAAATTCATTTATTTGAAGTAGGGCTGGGGCTGGCTTCATGGGCATGCAGCCAGTGCAGTGGCATAGGACCCCATGTTTGCCAACTGTAGTCTGAAATTTTTGATAAGTCTATCTCGGAGTTTGTGTTTTGTAAGTGAGGTCCAATGAGACAATGGAGCATGAGTGTAGAGGTTGGCTGGTTGGAGTCAGGCCATGTCTGGGAGTGGGGAATAGTGGCAGCTGTCTTAATACCAGTGATCTGGAGTATTAAACGGCACAGCAGAGTACAGCCTCCTGCTCACTCTGATCCATGAACTGAGCGATCCCTGGTACAGAGGTTTAAAGATCCTTGGGGTCACTCGTTTGCCAAGTTGGGCCAGTGGGAAGGGGGAAATGCCTGACTGACTTTCTAAGGTGGCTGGTGGGAGGGGTAATGCCTGCTTGGGACCTGAGGCAGCACATGTGCTTGCTCCTCATCCCAAGGCCAGACCCTCAGGGCCTGGGGTTATGGGGTGGGAGTGGCCTGGGAATGTCTTTTCTCTCCCCACAAGTAATCTTGTGACCTGGAGTACTCCTTTGACTGGCTTTTTCTTTTGTGAGCATGCTCTTCCTACTTCCTGAGTCGGGCTTGTGTTTGTCTCTTCTGGTCAGTCAGTGGGCCTATGGAGATGAACCATAAAATACGAAGGGTAATTTTGGTGATTATCCGAATCAATTAAATTCTCTAATATTTCCATTTACAACTGGCATTGCATAGTATAAATATGGATAGTAACATTCAAGCTAGTAATTTAAAATTTTAATTTTTCTTTACTTAGGATGACATTAAGCAGAAAACATAAAACATAATGATAAGTAGAGAGAAATCAGTGGGAAAAGGACAAAGCTTTATATTTTAGTTCCTTTAATGGTATTCTCCACCCCCCCCCCCACGCCACCCTGCTTTTTGAGTAAAGGGCTCTATTGGGTTTTTTCTTGTTTGTTTTGTTTTGTTTGTTTTGTGTTTTGTTTTGTTTTGTTTTTACTTTGCACTGGGCCCACAAATTATGTAGCCAGCTTCCAGGAGGGAAATTTGTAAGACATCATTGCTAGAAGAAGGGAGAGGGCTAGCAGAAATTGATTCAGGTTTGAGATGGAAATACACTCAAGATGCTTTACCACTGGAAATGATGGAATTACTTTGGGTGGATAAAGTGCTGCAGAACACAGGATCCCACTAGGATTCTGTGGTATGGGAGGTTATATCTCAAACCATACTTCTACAGTATATTTATGGAATTTTTCATCTTCTGGGAAATAGATCATTCCATCAACTGCAGCACGGGTTGTTGCTGGAATATAGAAGTCATTCAACATTGGCACTTACTGAATTTTCCCGAGACGTTTACCTCTTTATGTAGAATCATAGATATCATATAATTAGGATGGTGTTTGTGAAGTTGTCTAGTCTACTACATTTCCTAGTCACTCTTAGATCTAAATTTGATCATGTGATTAGTTCTGGTCAATAGAAAACAAGTAAATGAAAATAGGGGTGTCATTTCTAGGCAAAGGAGCTTAAGGAATGGGTGTACTTTCCTTGCTTCTTTACTCTTTTGTGGGTCAGGTGCAGAGAAATACAAGGCATAGGGAATGGTAGAGCCACAAGATGGAGGAAACCTCAGTTCCCCAATTGACACATGGAAGAAAGCTACCTGGATATGTTTATTGAACTTGGTCATGTAATGAACCAGTAAATAAACTTCTCTTGTGTCAAGCCTCTAAATTTGGGAGATTTCTTGTTATATAACATCTAGCTTACTCTAGCAGCTTTCACCAAACTCCATAACAGAATGTCTGTAACCTTTAAGAAATATGAATCTATGCTCTAATTTTACAGATGAGGAAATCAAAGTCTTGGTACTTAAATTACTTTCTCATATAAATGTAAATAGCTGCTATCAGAATCAGATCAGGAGTCAGAGCTCCTGTCTTCTAGTCTAGCTCACTTTCTACTTTTTGGTGATAAATTCTAAACTTAGTAAATATTTGTCTGTGGCATGCTTTTGGAAGCATTGTTAGGTAGACAACTGTGATAGCATTTCTTATTTATTTATTTATACATTTTTAATGTTTTATTTATTTCCAAGAGAGAGAGACAGCACGAGCAGGGGAGGGTCAGAGAGAGAGGGAGACAAGGAATCAGAAGCAGGCTCCAGGCTCTGAGCTGTCAGCACAGAGCCCAACGCGGGGCTCGAACCCACGAACCGCGAGATCATGACCTGAGCCAAAGTCGGATGCTTAACCGACTGAGCCACCCAGGTGCCCCAGCATTTCTTATTTAAAAATCATAATAGCACTAACTAGTTAATACATATTTTTTCATGTTGTTATATTGAATATAATTTTAAAGTTTCATAAAGTTTTAATCTTTTGCTATACATGTTTAATTTTATTTTTTTATTTTAAAGTATGTTTATTTATTTAATTTGAGACAGAGATAGAGAGAGCACAAGCAGAGGAGGGACAGAGAGAGAGGGAGACAGAGAATCCCAAGCAGGCTCTGCTCTGTCAGCATGCAGCCCAAAGTAGAGCTGAAACTCCCAAACTGTGAGATCATGACCTGAGCTGAAATCAAGAGTCAGATGCTTCAATGAGCTACCACCTCATACCTGTCAAAATGGCTAAAATTAAGAACTCAGTCAACAGCAGATGTTGATGAGGATGTGGAGAAAGAACTCTTTTGCACTGCTGGTGGGAATGCAAACTAGTGCAGCCAGTCTGGAAAACAGTATGGAGATTCCTCAAAAAACTAAAAATAGAATTACGTTATGACCCAGCAGTTGCACTAACTAGGTATTTATCCAAAGATAACGCATGTGCTGTTTGAAAGGGGCACATGCATCTCAATGTTTATAGCAGTGCTATCAACAGTAGCCAAAGTATGAAAAGAGTCCAAATGTCCATCAGTTGATGAATGGATAAAGAAGATGTGCTGTGTGTGTGTGTGTGTGTGTGTGTGTGTGTGTGTGTATAATATATGGAACAATGGAATATTATATATAATGGAATATTACATAACAATAAAAAAGAATGAAATCTTGTCATTTGCAACAACATGGATGGAAATAGAGTGTATTATTCTAAGTGAAATTAGTCATTCAGAGAAAGACAAATATATGACTTCACTCATATGTAGAATTTAAGATACAAAACAAATGAACATAAGGGAAGAGAAACAAAAATAATATAAAAACAAGGAGGGAGACAAACTGTAAGAGACTCTTACAGAGAACAAACTGAGGTTATTGGAGGAGTTTTGGGTGGGGGTATTGGCTAAATGGGCAGGGGGCATTAAAGAGGACATTTGTTGGGATGAATACTGGGTGTTATATATAGAAGATATATTCAAGAACTGTATTCTATTTTTGAAATTATTTTTGTGCTATATGCTAACTAAATTGGATATACATTAAAAAAAAAACAGTCAGATGCTTAACCGACTGAGCAACCCACGCACCCCTATAGATGTTTAATTTTAGATGAAAATTATGAGAAAGCTTGATTCACTTATGAGCAATTTTCTTTATGGCAAACTTTATTAGAATATTCACTAAAGTCTCCTAAATAAAAAAGAAATGCTAGTTATGAATGTTATAGTTTAAAATTGAATGGCATTTTTGGGAGAATTCCAGAGACTTTTATGAACCCTAACACCAAAGACTCTGCTCTATCAAACAAAGAAATCAGATCAAGAAAGAAAAAAGCATGAGAGAAAGAATGTGGAACTTTTCTCTCTGTTTGAAAATTGAATGGGGAAGGGTGAAAATAGTCTGGTGCTTCTGGGTTTTGGGTAAAAATCTTGGTCAAAGAATATTTTATAGAAAGAAAATGTATAAGTATTGAAACATATTTTGGATGGAAAATAGTGATATGCAGTGTATGTTGAGAGTGGTTCTTCTCTGGGAGGATTAGGAGGATTTAATCCTCTGTGGTAAGTACTTCTGTAATAATAGAATTTTGAGATTTAATAACTGATTCTGTGAACAATAAGCCTTAATTTAGGCACAGAGACTTGAATAAGATTGCACACTATGTCAGTTCTGCGAGATTTGAGCAAAGTGTTCTAAAAATCTGTTATATCTCATAGTTAAAAGCAAAGTGTTCTAAAAATCTGTTATATCTTATAGTTAGGGAAACTGTCACAGGTGAGGTTTTAAGACATAAACTTGTCCTTCGAGAAAGTTTACAAAGTGGAAACATAAAGGCTTCTAGATAGGTAGATATGTAGATAGATATATAGATGATAGAGAGAGAAAGAGAGAGAGAGAAAGATAGTTGTTAGGATTATGTTTGTGACGTGGACATATCATTATCCCCTTTACTCAAATCTTCTTTCCTGGTTATTCAAACTCTCTCATAACTATTTTCATAGTTAACACTGGTTTCACTACATTCTTGAAATGAGGGTGGAGATGGAGACAGGAAGAAGGAGTATTAACTGAGAGAGAAAGTATTCTTCAAGGCAGGCCATGATCTGCAGAAATATCTCAGAGGTATCTCTGTAAGGCACTCCTGTTCTTAATTTTTGTTGAAACCATGAACACCTCTTTGATGTACTGGGTCTAGTAATACACACCTTCTTCCTTTCCAGCCAGCCATATGAATTTATTTACATCACAAGCCTCTGCCAGAGGCCAGGAAAGAGATCTGTATAGTAATTCCAAACACAGTCAAAAAAGGAAGTGGCTCAGTAGTTTTCATAAAAGTCAATGACACCTATCAAATGGCATTAGAAATATTTAGGAAGGACTATTCACAGTTGCCTCAAACTGACATGATAGTACCTGTCTCTAATGAAATTGAACATCACGGGATGGTTTTTAAAACATTCATCCAAAGTCATGCAGTCTACAAGACAGTTTCAGCTGCCCAGAAAAACAGATGTTAAGTGGCGAGTGTGCTTTGAAATAGAAATGAAGTCAAGGGTCTTTTATTGCTTTTGAGTGTTTAAAAACCAAAACAATTTAAATGAAAAGCATTCTTTTATATTGCAGTCTTTTACTCATAATCACATTGTGTTGTCTGTGTGTGCAGTCCTATCTATTATAAAAGCAATTTCTACATAGAATTGCTAGTAAAATCAGCTTTATGACATTAGGCCTCTACTCACCTTATTATATTAGAAATAAACTGTTAATTATAAAAACAACTGTATGCTAGGTAGGCAAGCATAAGATTATTACTCTCAATTTATGAAATAAATAATAAATTGTTCCTTAATATAGCACACATTGATGGTTCTATTTTTAAAAATCAAGTATTGTTTTTTATCTAAAGAAAGAATTTTTTATTCTCAAAATAACTCCTCTTTCTAACTTCCCCACTGATTCTTATGTACTGAATTCAGACATGCTCAGTGGTATCAGAAAGCATCTTGCTATCAAAGCATTTATTTTTGCTTAGTTACATTATACTAACAAGTCTTAGAGTACAAGCCTTTAGAAAGCAATTTACTGTCATAATCTGTGCCTCTGCAGTAGTTCAATCCAGCAATTTGGAGAGTCTTTCATTCATTCTCTCTTGTGTAAATCACCATCAGGCCTTCCTAAATGAGATCAGAAGGCTCACTCAGCATTCTTACCCCACTTTGGGGTAACAGTGACCTTTTCTTATTGCTTAAGGGCTGTCCAACTTAATAATTAAGATGAGATCTATCAAGAACGTAGGACTGATGTCTTGTTCTAGCACTGGACAGCCAAGGGAGTTTGTCCAACTCATGTGTGTATGTGCATGTATGTATGTATACATATTGTATATATGTATTTGTATCTTTAGAAGACCAATATGTATTTACATACACACTGTTTTTAAAGGACCAATTAATTTTAATTACTTTATTAATTTTTTTTGTTGTTTACTTATTTTTGACAGAGAGACAGAGCATGAGCAGGGGAGGGGCAAAGAGAGAGGGAGACACAGAATCTGAAGCAGGCTCCAGGCTCTGAGCTGCTGTCAACACAAAGCCTGATGTAGGGATCGAACTCAAGAGCCATGAGATCATGACCTGAGCCAATGTCAGACATTCAACTGCCTTAGCCACCCAGGTCTCATAGACCGATTAATTTTTAAATAGTAAGGAACATATTCTCCATGAGTACAAGTTTCTGAGGTACTATGTAGTCCAACACTGTTTTGGCATGCAAAGCACTGATAGCCAAAACCCTGTTTATCAAGTCATAGGCTATCGTTCACATGTTTCAAGCAGTATTCCATACTTTTAAAAAATTTATTAAGGCAGTTCTTTAGAGACTGTATTAATACGACTTTCTAAACTTTGAAAACCAAATATTTAAAATAATCAACTGAATATATCCAAATACCCATATTTTTGGCCTTAAACATTAAAATGCCATATTTTTGTAGAGAACTCTTATCTCAGTGTTTGAATTCAGGGAGCTATGAGTTATGTCAACTATGAAAATAAGCCTAAGTTCATAAATGGCCTTGACATTGCCCAGGATTTTGCCCAGTGTATGCTTAAAGGAATTAGGATATGCATTTAATGGAAATCTGGTGTCATACCTGAAACACATAAAGTAGATTCTCTTCATTACCTACATATGGGATTTTGTTTGGAGAGGCACAAATTGCTATTATTACCCATAGATACTAGTATTTTCTTGGACTAAGTTCTATTAAATGGTAAATATATGGTGACTTGTCTTACTTTTTTTTTTAACTACCTCTTTTTATTATAACTGTGTTTCCCCTTCATCAAGCTTCATTGGCTATATATGCTCTGTTCTAGCATCCAAACTTAAAGAACCAATCATGGTGTATTTCCTCAGGGCCCAAATCTAGGCTATTTTAAAGGACTTAAGCTGATACATATAGATAGCTAACAGACACATGAAAAGATACTCAATATCATGCATCATCAGGAAAATAAAAATCAAAACCATTATAGATACCACTTCACACCTGTCATAATGCTTAAAATTAACAACACAGGAAATAACATATATTGGTGAGGATACAGAGAAAGGAGAACCCCCTTGCAATGTTGGTGGGAATGCAAATTGGTGCAGCCACTCTGGAAAACAGTATGGAGGATCCTCAAAAAATTAATAATAGAATTACTCTATGATCCAGTAATTTCACTAGTAGGTATGTACCCAGAGGATACAAAAATAATGATTAGAAGAGATACATGCACCCCAATATTTATAGAAGCATTATCAACAATAACCAGACTATGGAGAGAGCCCACAAGTCCGTTGACTGATGAGTGGATAAAGACGTGACATATATACAGAGTGGAATATTATTCAGCAATCAAAAAGAATGAAATCTTGCCATTTGTAATGACGTGGATGGAGCTAGAGAGTATTATGGTAAGCAAAAAAGTCAGAGAAAGACAAATACCATATGATTTCACTCATATGTGGAAATTAAGAAACATAAAAGGTGAACATAGGCAAAAAAAGGAGAGAGACAAATCATAAAACAAACTATTAACTATAGAGAACAAACAGGGTCACTGGAGGAAAGGTAGGGTGAATGGGTGATGTATATTAAGGTATGCACTTGTTGTGATGAGCACTGAGTGTTGTATGTAAGTGAGGAATCATTAAATTCTATACCAGAAACTAATATTACACTGTATGTTAACTAACTAGAATTTAAATAAAAACTTGAGGGGGGGGAATTAAGAACTTAAGTTGATTACTTTACCCACATTAATCAACAGTAGAGTGTTAGTACATTACCCTTTACAGTTAAGCTTTTTGCACAATTTTAATGATGATCCTCTTTATATCAGCCAGACTGGTTATGTAGTAGAACTCAAAGAAACATAATAGAATTTGTGCTGAAAATATTTGGGTCAAATTCTGATTTTCTACTTCACCCTAGGCAGTGAACCTTCCAGAACTTTAGATTTTCATCCATAAAATAGAAACATAAAGATAATCTTGCAATATGTCACAAAATGGATGGGCGTCGGAGGGGATTCTGTTAGGTGAAAAAAACCAATAACAGAAGAACAGATACTGAGTGGTTCCACTTACAGGAGGTGCATATAATGTTCAAACTCATAGAGCAGACACTGGAGTGATAGTTGCCAGAGGCTGAGGAAGGTGGTGGGAGAGGTGGCGGGGGGGGGGGTGGTGGTGGTGGTGGTGGTAATGACAGGTATATGGTTTTAGTTATGCAAAATGAGTATGTCCTAGAGATCCGTTGTACAACATAGTGCCTACAGATAACAGTACTGTATTATATACTTAAAAATGTGTTAATGGATCCCATGGTGTCCTTAGCACAATAAACTAAAAATTAAAAGACTTTTATTTATTTTTTTTTTAAATGTTTTATTTATTTCTAGGAGAGAGACAGCGTGAGCAGGGGAAGGTCAAAGAGAGAGGGAGTCACAGACTGAAACAGGCTCCANCATCTAAAAATTTTTACGTTGACATGTTGAGTTGATAATATTTTGGCTCCATTAAGTAAAATATATTAAATGTCACCTGTTTCTTTTTACACTTAAAAAAAAATTTTTTTAAAGGATCTTTTTTTTTAAATTTTTTTTAATGTTTTATTTATTTCTAGGAGAGAGAGAGAGAGAGACAGCGTGAGCAGGGGAGGGTCAGAGAGAGAGGGAGTCACCGACTCTGAAACAGGCTGCAGGCTCTGAGCTGGCAGTCAGCACAGAGCCCGACGCGGGGCTCGAACCCACAAACCGCGAGATCATGACCTAAGCGAAAGTCGGACGCTCAACCGACTAAGCCACCCAGGCGCCCCTAAAAATTAAAAGACTTTTAAAAAGCCAGTACACTTATACTTGCCTCAGACATAGTGGATACATTTTGGGGTTACTTGCTTAACTTACTACAAACCAGTTGTTCTAAAATTGCCTGTTGCCCACAGATGGGCCATGGCAGCCATGTTTGCAGTGCATGGCCCCAGCCTGATGGCCAAACATGGTTGGACCAGGAAGAGACAGCTTTTCAAACTGGGCTTATCAGAGTTATATTCTCCTAGGAACTTGGAATTAAGACTGAGTAACTATAATTCGGCTGGGCTGGTCACTTCATCAGAGGAGAAGTAAACTGGGTGTCTGGATGGTCATTGGACATAATGAAACAGATGTACAGAGAGAGAAAGAGCCAGAGATGAAGAGTGCAATCCTCAGGTCCTCCTGGCCTTCCCAGGTTCTGGTTCCAGTTGTCTGTGAGGCTGTTTGCCTTTTGGGTTTCATGAGATGATGATGATGGTGATGGTGATGATGATGATGATGATGATAATGATTTTTTTTAATGTTTGACGTTGGTTTCTTTTATTTGCTAAAAAAAGGGCTTGATTATTAGGATCAAATCAGACTTTGTAAAACTATATAGAACTGTATATTATCTATCATTATTATTAGAAAATATCTTAATATTTAAGGAAGAGTGAATCTTAGGAGGACAGTGTAGGAGATACTCAGGGGCAGATAAGATTCAATGTGGCATGTAGATAGGTGTTACTTTACTACTTCCAGTCAATTTAGTTTTTAGTCTAGTGATAAAGTGAGAAGTGATAATAAATTTGGCTTTGATGCAGAGGAAAGTAGCCCTGAAAAATTGGAAATTGCCTAATTTAACATTTTTAAGCCAAATGATTTTTGTATCTAAATATTTTTGAAGGTGATTTGCAAAAATCTTATAGTATAATTAACTGAGATAATTAGTAGTGATCCTAAATCTTAATATATAAAAACAGATCAACCAATAGAATTGAAATTAGTGATTGAGAAAAGGAAGCATAATAACAATTGTTAACAAATATACTTATTTGCTATATTTTTTCTTATTTTTGTTTATCTGTGACATATATTTTTTATCAGTTGTTTCCAACCTGAGGGCCAAGGATGCCTGGCCTGAAGATACAGGACAGAGTAGATTTAGAGAAAATGACTCTTAAATTCATACACATATCAGGCATGATGTATACATGTGATAAATACTTTACTTTGAATTAAAAATAGCAAAAAGTTATTAAAAATTACTTAATGAGTTATATAATTTAATTCTCGCAAGTCTAGATATTATCCCATGTTGTAAATGAGGTGTCTGGGACCTAGAGTGATTTGGTAACTTGTTCAGTGTCAAACAGGTAGTTAATGGTAGAACTGATTTGCACCCACTCCATGACTTCCAGCATAAATATTATTAGGTTGAACCATATGAAATTGCCATTTGTATAGGCTGAGAACATGCATATATTAACAATTTCATGATTCAACATTATTGTTTTTTTAACTATCAGCTTATGTAAAGAACTAATTTAAAAACATAATTGAATCTAATGTAGTTTAGCAACATGTATTTTCCCATAATGCAGAAATTGAAAATACAGCTAATGTCTTATGAGCATTAATGTCTTTGGTTTAATTGGGAGGTGACATGTCAGAATGACAAGAGTAAGGGAAAAAGAGCAGTGATGCAGAGAAGAAAGAAAAGCAAATACTAGATTTTAAATTTCTTTTTTTTTTTTAATGTTTATTTATTTTTTAGAGAGAGAGCCAGCAGAAGAGGGACAGAGAGAGAGGGAGACACAGAATATGAAGTAAGCTCCAGGCTCTGAGCTGTCAGCACAAAGCCTGATGTGGAGGTCAAACTCACAAGCCAATCGTGACCTGAGTTGAAATTGAATGCTTAACTGACTGAGCCACCCATGAGCCCTCAGACTGTAAATTTCTAAGCTGGCCACAGCTTAACACACACACACACACACACACACACACACACACACACACACACACAGTTAGTTACTCAGGCATACAGGGCATCTTCTTATGCATACTGTACCCAGAACAGTCTGTCAGGGACATGAAGACAAAGGAGTTCATCTGCTGGCTACTTTCTGTTTCCCAATCTTGCTGAGGTACCCAGAGGCCAAAGTTCAACCTTATCAGCCTTTCCAGGTTAAGTTATCTGATCTGTATGGGCATGTCTCTCTCTCACATCTGAATCTGGAAGTTGTGGGAAGAGCCAGAGACTAATGTGAGTTTGGTCTGACTGGACTTTATCTGCTATTGGTTTTGACACAGTAGGTTGACTGAAGATGGTGCTGACGCCTAGTTCTCACCCTGGGGGGACCCTAAGGTAGCAGCGACAGCTGAGTTACTCCATTCATCAAGCTCTTGAGAAGCAGAGGGCTGAGTGAAACAAACAAATCTGGGTGAGTTCATAAACTAGATCTGATATGGAGAACCTCAATTTTATTTGAAGCTTTGAAGAGTTCTTGGTAATCTAGAAACCTGAAAATCACACAAAAACAGCATTTCCCTCCTCTGGTTAAAAGGTTATTTTCTATTTCGTTTCTTGGGTTGCCCTATGATCAGTCATTCCTAATGAAACCATAAAGTTTTAAAATGCCATTACTACCCAAAGCAATATACACATTCAATGCAATCCCAATCAAAATCGCACCAGCATACTTCTCAAAACTAGAACAAACTATCCTAAAATTTGTATGGAACCACAAAAGACCCTGAATAGCCAAAGTAATATTGAAGAAGAAAACCAAAATGGGAGGCATCACTATCCCAGACTTTAGTCTCTACTACAAAGCTGTCATCATCAAGACAGTATGGTATTGGCACAAAAACAGACACATAGACCAATGGAATAGAATAAAGAACTCAGAATTGGACCCAAAAGTATGTAGCCAACTAATCTTTGACAAAGCAGGAAAGAGTGTCCAATGGAAAAAAGACAGCATCTTTAACTGGTGCTGGGAGAACTGGACAGCAACATGCAGAAGAATGAAATTAGATCATTTTCTCACACCATACACAAAAAAAAACTCAAAATGGATAAAGGACCTGAATGTGAGACAGGAAACCATCAAAACCCTGGAGGAGAAAGCAGGAAACAACCTTCTCGACCTCCACTGCAGCAATTTCTTACTTGACACATCCCGAAAAGCACGGGAATCAAGAGCAAAAATGAACTACTGGGACATCATGAAGATTAAAAGCTTCTGCACGGGAAAGGAAACAATCCATAAAACTAATAGGCAACCGACAGAATGAGAAGATAGTTGCAAATGACATATCAGATAAAGGGCTAGTATCCAAAATCTATAAGGAACTCACCAAACTTCACACCCGAAAAACAAATAATCCAGTGACGAAATGGGCAGAAGATATGAACAGACACTTTTCCAAAAAGGACATCCAGATGGCCAACAGACGCAGCACTCTCAACAATAGCTAAAACATGGAAAGAGCCTAAGTGTCCATCAACTGATGAATGTATCAAGAAGATGTGGTATATTTATACAATGGAATACTACATGGCAATGAGAAAGAATGAAATCTGTCCATGTGTAGCAACATGGATGGAACTTGAGGGTGTTATGCTGAGTGAAATAGAAATAAGTCAGGCAGAGAAGGACAGATACCATATGTTTGCACATATAGGAGGATTAGGAGGAACTTAATGGAGGACCATGGGGGAGAAGAAGGGGGGAAATAGTGGAGGAGAGGGAGAGAGGCAAACCATGAAGGCCACTTGAATGCTGAGAACAAACTGAGGATTGATGAGTATGGGGCGGGGGAGAGGAAGGGGGGTGATGGGTGGAGGAGGGCACTTGTGAGGATGAACACTGGTGCTCCATCCATAACACCATAACTGATGTTATATGGAAACCAACTTGACAATAAACTATTTAAGAAAAAAAGTAAAACGGGAAATTAATAAAAGTGAAAATATGAGAAGAAAAAAAGAATACATAATTATGTTGTAATTGTATGTAAGTGCCTAATACCAGCACTCCTGTGTCCCTTGGGTAAATTCCTAGCAGTGCTATTGCTGGGTCCTAGGGGAGTTAATTTTTTGAGGAATCTCCACACTGTTTTCCAGAGAGGCTGCACCAGTTTACATTCCCACCAACAGTGTAGGAGGGTGCCCGTTTCTCCACATCTTTGCCAGCATCTAGAGTCCTCTGATTTGCTCATTTTAGCCACTCTGACTGGCGTGAGGTGGTATCTCAGTGTGGTTTTGATTCCATAATTACGTGTTCTTAAAGCTCAAAGTTACATCTGCTTTTCTGAAAAGGAACTGAGACATGCAAACAAAATGCATCCTCATCCTCCTCTATTGAAACAACACTAGTTGAAGACTTCAGACATGAATTTAGTGCAGTTCAGAGTGAACCTTTTCAATTGTATTTGAGGTCCTGAACACCTTCAGAATAAAGACAGAACTTACCATTGGCCAGTTGAAACGAATTGGTTATTTCTTGTCTGCCCTGACAAGTTGTCCCACCTTTGGATTCAAAGGCTAGTCTCGGTCAGCCACCTTCTTTCTAATTTCTTTTCCCAGACTCTTCCTACACCTCAAGGTCAAACCTGTTTCTCACACAATTTCACCAGCTAATCAACAGCCACTGTGCATAAGGGGTAAGAAGGAAATCTAGCAACTAAATCATGACTTGGTCTTTTATTCTCATTGGAAAGACAGCACCTTTCATGACACAGTGCCTCCCAGCACTGCTGTATGGATTAGATTCTGAGAAGTATTCAGCTCCTCCAGACAGCACTTGGTCACAATTCTATTGTTGTTGGATAAGTCCCATTCAGTACTGGCCAGAACTGACCTTTCATAGTTGATCCATTCTGAATAGCCCATTGCTTAAGGTGTTAGGATTTCAGCCAAACTGAAAGAAATATAATCCTAGAACACTGTGTATTGCTAACTTTTTTTCTCTTTAGGTAGGTTTTAAAGAAGAGCCTAGGGATGGGAAAATTGAGTGGGGAGGAAGAGGTAAGAGGAAGGAGATTAAAAGGCATTTTCCATAATCCCGTTTTCTGATGTTGACACTATACTAGCAGCCATATGACCGATGTCAATATTAGTGTTCCTACAGCCCTGCTCAATTATATTATAACAGTCTTTTCTGGTGAACAAATGACAAGATGATGTGTTTGTCTGCCTGAGTAAGGAGACTGCTTGTGAATATGACAGAGTTACTCACTTTTAGAAAAATCCTGCTTGTTCTCTTCTTTCGTGAGCAAAAATCCTTTTTCTACCTAAGACCTGCTACAGAAGATGGGCATAAAGGAAAAGGTTCTCACATAGAGGGGCTTTGGGTATCTGGAAACCTCATTTACTTGGCATGTGCCTTTCAAAACTACCAGGTTTTCTAGTTTTAAGGCTATTTGTTGGGGCACCTGGGTGGCTTAGTAGGTTGAGACCCAGCTTCAGCTCAGGTCATGATCTTATGGTTCATGGGTTCGAGCCCTGCATCAGGCTCTGTGCTGACAGCTAGCTTGGAGCATGGAGCCTTCTTCGGATTCTGTGTCTCCCTCTCTCTCTGACCTCCTCTGCTCACAGTGCCTCTCTCTCTCTCTCAGAAATAAATAAAACATTAAAAAAAAAGGCTATTTGTTAACTTTAATTGCAGTTCACTGTGAAGCTGGCTAAAATTCAATAGCTAAAAGGGCTAAAATTCAATAACTAAAAGGTCAAAATACAATTACATAAAGAATGGGCAAGCTAGATCAGTTGGAATTGGCTCAGGTTTTCATCTTATTCTTTCATGG
Organism: Hyaena hyaena; assembly: GCF_003009895.1. Classification (NCBI taxonomy): domain Eukaryota; kingdom Metazoa; phylum Chordata; class Mammalia; order Carnivora; family Hyaenidae; genus Hyaena; species Hyaena hyaena. Next base: position 769,070 of record NW_024081195.1, read on the forward strand.
TCCCAGATTGAGTGTCTCTTAAAGTTTAGAGCAGAATATTAAAAAAAATATACATAGGAGGAAAATAGGATTAATTCCCAGTATTGTGTGGTCATATGACAAGCAACGGCATGATTTTTAAAAGTTCATAGTAAAAACTTGAACCATATATTATTTCATCTGCAGTTTTTCCTATCCCCCAGAATTGCACTACTTTTTGAGGTCTTTTTGGTCCCTTTGTATCAATTCATTTTTGAAAGTTTAGGATGTGGAAATAGCCACATAGGAAATAATGTACCCAAGTTGAAGAAAAGACTGAAATATGAACATCTGGCTATAGTTTATTGATTAGCCCATGACAAAATTAAGCCCTAGAAATAGCTTGGGTAATAGTACTAGAGGTTTTTTTTTTTTTTTTTAAGGTTATTTATTTATTTAAGAAAGAGAGAGCATGTGAGTAGAGGACAGGCCGAGAGAGAAGGAGAGAGAAAATCCCAATCTGCGCTGACAGCACAGAGCCCAAAGTGGGGCTTGACCCCACAAACCGGTGAGATCATGACCTGAGCCAAAATCAAGAGTCGGATGCTTACCCAACTGAGCCACCCAGGTACCCCAAAGTACTGAAGTTTTAAAATAAAATGCCAATTGCTTGGCATCATGACTGCAACATTATTATTATTTTAAAAAATACTTCATGCCTGGCCAGTGATCTGGAAAAGAAGAGAAGGTATCCAACTCTGTCATTACTCTTGAATAAAGCAAGACACAGGAGGTTATTAGTGGCCCTTAAATGTCCTACATTTCCAAAACATTTCAGACTTTTCCAAGACTCTCACTTTACAATAACCCTGTGACATAGATTGGCCAAGTGTTATTTTCTTCATTTTACAGATAGAAAAACTGAAATTCCAAGGGAGTACTTAATTTGCCTCAGATTATACAAGAATAAATGGTGTACTGTAAGTTAAATAAGGTAATATTTTTGGGGTGGGACTACAGGGGTAATGGACCCAAATGTGAGCCAAAAGGCAGGACATGACCACTTGTGCAAAGCTACAAAGGAGAAGGGGAGGTTAATCACAGCTGTTTATGAATCCTCCTGAATGAGTTGTTTCCTCTCCTGAAGCTGGAACTGCCAGCTCCAAAGTTCTGGCATGTCCATTGCTAAAAAGAGGCATGAAAATGGGAGCAGGTAATTCATATACACATTCAATAAGCCCATACATACGTTTTTGTACCTTTTCAGTCATCTGCTTTGTGCCAGACATTGTTCTGGGTGCCTGGAGTACAGCACTAATGAGGAATAGAAGAAATAATATTAAAGGAAATACATATTAAATTCATAATAAGATACAACTTTTTTTGTATCTGGTTGGCAAAAGAAGTTTCAGATTGTAATTAACAAAATCATAATAAACAATCATATACCATTCGTGAAAATATAAAGTGATACCACCTTTTTGGAAAGAATTTTGATAATATGTATCTAAAGCATTCAAAGTGATAGCTTTAGAACCAGCCATTTAGTTTCTTGGAATCCATCCTAAGGACATAAGGATGTACCCAACTATATTGTATATTTGAAAGTTGCTAAGAGTAGATTTCAAAAGTTTTTATCACAAGAAAAAAATAGATAGCTGTCTGTGGTGGTGGATGTTGACTAAACTTATTGTGTTGATCATTTTACATATATGTAAATGTTTAAAGCAGGTTCTTATAGATCTTTTCTACAAGATAATGTAGAATATTATCTTGTAGATAATGAATTATGTTATACACTTGAACTTCATACAATTATATCTCAATAAAAATTTAAAAATGAGGGTGTAGACTAGATCAGGAATTGCATATTGGTGGCCTAAAGGATACTTGAAAACCATAGATACATTTTGTTTGACTGTGTTTGGTTTGTTTTGGTTTAGTTTTTCTAGGCAGTAATTTGTATGAAATTTGAATTCCTTTAAGATGGCTAGTTTAGACACTGCCCAATGACTCTTTGTCTTAAACAAGTCTGATTCACATATTTATGTACTTGCCTAGTTCCTATAGGCTTTTAAGATTGCTAATTGGAGATTAAATTGTCTCTGAAACCAAAGTCAATTATATTTATTTTTCCTGGAATCTATTAAAAACACAGATGTGCTCAAGACTTAACTTCTAGGAAGTTTATCATAACATGGCTTATTAGAGAGGAAAACTATAAACTTGAATGTCTAACAATAATAGTTATAAGGATAATGACAATGAGAGTTATTGCATCATACTTAATATGTCAACAACACTGTTGTAAGTACTTTATATTATTGCACTTAATACTTGGCAGGAATTCTATGTAAGGTAAGAACTATTATCATCCTAGTTTTATGAATGAGGAAACTGCAGCATCAAGAAGTGAACTGATTTGCCCAAAGAATTAAGTAAAGGGTAGGACCAAGATTTGATTCCAGATACCAATAGCCTGTCTTCAAAATACCACTTCTTAATTAGTATGCTTAATTCTGATATATTCATAAAATGGAATTCTATTCAGCCATTTAGGAAAAGATCTACAAGAACATGCTTTAAAGTGTTTATAGTAGCTCTCTTGGCGTGTGAAATCAGGAGTATTCTTTTATTTTTTTCCTTACTTAAATTTTCTAGTAATTGTTTGATATATATATAGTATTTTTGAAATTAGCAATAAAAGTTCTTTGAAGGAGAAAAAGAGCCAAGAGAAGATTGTGTATTAAAACAACACACTGAGTGTTATATGGAAACCAACTTAACAATAAAATATTTGTAAAAAAAAAAAAATGAAAATAAAAAAAATAAAATAAAACAACAACAGTGGGGCACCTGAGTGACTCGATCAGTTAAGCGTCTGACTTTGGCTCAGGTCATGATCTTGCAGTTCAGGTCATGATCTCACAGTCTGTGAGTTTGAGCCCTGCATCGGGCTCTGTGCTGTCAGTTCAGAGCCTGGAGCCTGCTTCGGATTCTGTGTCTCCCTCTCTCTGCCCCTCTCCCACTCATGCTCTGTCTCTCTCTGTCTCAAAAATAAATAAATGTTAAAAAAAATTTTAAAACACAACAGCACCAAAAACAACTCAAGCCAGGTTGCCTTTTCTGGCTTCCACTGTGACACACCACCCTTGGGTGTACATAAGCGCTAGAGGAGTGTTCCCTTACCAAGCATCAAGCCTACGCTTAAACATCCCAAATACTCATATTCTTTTCTTCCAGTGCAAATCATACATTTTGTCACTACCATGAGCAATGGTATATGAGTGTCCCAAGTAAAATGAAGAGTATAAACTAAAACACCAATAGTCCCTTACAAGGGAAGGAACTAGCATTATAACTGTGAGGATTCACCAGAAGTCCTCATTTTATTATGATGGACACTAAAGCAACAGCCCTATAAGTCATTATATCTGAAGTTCTAGCCACTGCATACTGAGGACACTACTTGAAGCTTTGTTTGTTTCTGGAATATCGCTTTATTCAGCTCTGAATGTAGTAGGTGAATATTACTGTCTTTTGTGGCATCTATGCCTTATGGGAAAATGGGAATAATAGACAACCCCAAGGAAACATGATTGGGAGGTCTAGGACATGTGTGTGTGTGTGTGTGTGTGTGTGTGTATTATATATATATATGTATTATATTACATGTATATAGTTTCTTCAAGACTACACTTTCTGAATATGATATATCATGGACCACTGCTAAACATCAACATCAGAAAGCAACACCAAGTATTTTAGTAAGTAGTGTCTTCCCACACATTCCAAATAAAGCAATAAAAAGAGGAAAATTTGAGTCCATCCTGAAGGAATTTGAGCAGAGCTCATTTGAGCTTTGTGCTACTTCTACCTCACCACCTGTGAGATCAGGTCCTGTGCCAGACAGCTCAAAGCATGGGCATGCCACTCTCCAGTGGTGACATAGAGTCTTATTCTTTACATCACCAATGACAATCTTCTATTGTTCTTGAAACCCCAAACATCCAAGTATGACCCTTCCATGAACTTCTGTGTTTGTTGTATGCCCAAACTCTGGTGTGGAAGATCACAGCAATGGTCACTATGTGGATGCAGTTTGATGATTCCCAAGGCAGTTGGTGCTTACTGGAGAACCACTTAGGGAGTTTTACAGCTTTGATTTTGCTAACACTGTGTTCTTCTGTGCATAAGTAGAAATATCCTGAAAAGTTTCACTTGGGTCACCGGAATACCAAATACATGGGGATTTTGGCAAAGCTGTAAAGCATCCTGATACACTGGCTATTGTTGATATTTTGGGAAGGTTCAAAATTTTCAACCACACCTTCAGAAAATTACTGTTCCCGAGTCTATTATACAAGAAGCAGGTTCCCTGAATTTACCAAGTTGGAGGCTCATGACAATTTTTCTGAAATCTTTGGGTGTTAGAGATATTCCTCATTTTCCAGGAACATGTGACCTAGATTATGCCCAATGAACCCATCAGTGTCAGCAGCAAATGGATATCCAAAGCCAACTTCAGCAAGGAAGATAAACTGAAGGGAATAACAGAAAGCAATTGTTACCTACTTAGTTACTGAAAAACAAATTAGAGTGACATTTAAATAAGATCATCCCAAAGTTGGTATGCATATCTTAATACTTCAGGATAGTTCTGCTCTAGTTAGGCACAAATCAGCCTTGGAAATCTGGCACTGACAGTGTTTTATCTTGCTTCTATTCCCTTTATCTACACACCTGAGATAGTTACCAGTGAGGTGTGAAAGGCTGTAGACAAAGTACAGTGTTCTTACACAGAAGGAACATTGTACTCTATGTGTCATGCTTGATAAAATTGTGATGATTGGTGGTTTGGCTATGATAGTACTTCACTTATAGCAGATATTATAATAAAAAGATAAAGAAATATGAGTAGTGGCATTTCCTTCTCAGGATGCAAGACCCATGAATGCCTTCACTTATTTACTTGAATGATATTTTTAAAGCAGAGAAAAGCAGAATGGTTGAGAACAAATTTTGTTAGTTGGGTAAATTGCATTATGCAGGGAGAATTAGGTAAAATGAATAGTCATGGTTCTAAGATCAGGGAAATTGAATTGTCAACTTGAAATTCTTTAAAAAATTTTAATTAAACTTAAGAGTTATGCTATAATTCAGCTGCATTTCAGAGATATAAATGAAATATTTGCTGTAAAGAGGATTGCAGTTGGATACAGGAAACATTTACCTTTAAATAATCACAATAATAATAATCCAAGTGTCTATAGATGAATGAATTGGACAAAAAATGTGTTATTTAAGCAATGAATCACTAATTCAGCCACAAAAAATAAAATACTGCTTTTTGTTACTATGTGGATGGACTTTGAAAGCATTATGTAATTGAAATAAATCAGAGAAAGACAAATACTATAATATCTCACTTATATGTGGGATCTAGAAAAGCCAAACTCATAGAAAGAGAGAATAGAATGGTGGTTATCAGGGGAACCCGTAGATGTTGGTCAAAGGCTATAAACTTCTAGTTATAAGATGAATGGGGTCCGGGGATCTAATGTATAACATCATAACTATAGTTAATGATACCATGTTATATATTGATAGGTATTAGGGAGGGCACTTGTGATGAGCACTGAGTCTTGTATGTAAGTGATGAATCATTGAATTCTACTCCTGAAACCAATATTGCACTGTATATTAACTAACTAAAATAATTTTAAAAAAGAAAGTTACCAAGAGAATAGATCTTAAATGTTCTTACCACAAAGAAGAAAGGTAATTATGTGGGAGACAGAGGTGATAACTAACTTTATTGTGGTAATTGCTTTATGACATATACGTGTATCAAATCATTACATTATACACCAAAAACACACTGTTATATATCAACTATATCTTAATAAGGCTAGAGAAACAATAATATATGTTGTATTTTAGATAGTTAATAAGAAAGTAATCATTAAATGGAGAGAAATATATCCAAAAAAAGGCAAAACTTGATAAATCACATATAAAGTTTTTACATTAAGAAATATATATTAAAAATAGGATATAAAGAGGTTCCTGGGTGGCTCAATTGATTAAGCATCTGGTTCTTGATTTCATCTCTGGTCATGATGTCATGGTTCGTGAGTTAGAGCCCTGCATCGGGCTCCATGCTGACAGTACAGAGCCTGCTTGGGATTCTCTCTCTTGCCCACTCCCGCTCATACTCTCTCTCTCCCTCCTTCCTTCCCTCCCTCCCTCTCTCAAAATAAATAAACTTTAAAAAATTAAAAAAATAAAAGTAAGAAATTAAGATGTATGTACTCTTGGGTTAATTGACCTAATTAGGTCTAATTGACCTAAAAAGCATTTAACTTTTGAAATGCTCAAAAGTTAGCAAAGTGGAAAGTGATACATAAAATGCAAACATTTTATAGACATTAGGAACTATGATAAAGGTAACAAGTATTTTTCAAATTAATTAATAAGTTTATTGTTTAATTTACATTCAAGTTAGATAGCATATAGTGCGACAATGATTTCAGGAGTAGATTCCTTAAAGCCCCTTACCCATTTAGCCCATCGCCCTTCCCACAACCCCTCTAGCAACCCACTGTTTGTTCTCTATATTAAAGAGTCTCCTATGTTTTGTCCCACTCCCTATTTTTATATTATTTTTGCTTCCTTTCTCTTAAATTCAGCTGTTTTGTATCTTAATTTCCTCATATAAGTGAAGTCATATGATATTTGTCTTTCTCTGACTGACTAATTTCACTTAGCATAATACCCTCTAGTTCCATCCATGTAGCTGCAAATGGCAAGATTTCATTCTTTTTGATTGCTGAGTAATACTCCATTGCATATATATACATATATATACATATATGTATATATATGTATATATATATATGTATATATATCACATCTTCTTTATCCATTCATGTGTCAGTGGACATTTGGGCTCTTTCCATACTTCAGCTATTGTCAATAGCACTGCGATAAACATTGAGGAGCATGTGCCCCTTTGAACAGCACCTTTATCCCTTGGGTAAATACCTAGTATTGCAATAGCTGGGTCATAGGGTAGTCCTATTTTTAATTTTTTGAGGAACCTCCATACTGTTTTCCAGAGTGGCTGTACCAGCTTTCATCTTCACTAGCAGTGCAAAAGAGATCCTCTTTTTCTACATCCTCATCAACAACTGTTGTTGCCTGAGTTGTTAATGTTAGCCATTGTGACAGGTGTGGGGTGATACCTCATTGTTGTTTTATTTGTATTTCCCTGATAATGAGTGACATTGAGCATCATTTCATGTGTCTGTTAGCTATCTGGATGTCTTTAGAAAAGTGTTCATGTTTTTTGCCCATTTCTTCACTGGATTGTTTTTTGGGTGTTGAGTTTGATTAGATAGATTTAGTATAGATTTTGATTAGTATAGATTTTGGATACTAACCCTTTATCTGATATGTCATTTGCAAATATCTTCTATTCTGTTGGTTGCCTTTTAGTTTTGCCGATTGTTCCTTCTCTGTGCAGAAGCTTTTTATTTGGATGAAGTCCCAATAGTTCATACTTGCTTTTGTTTCCCTTGCCTCCAGAGATGTGTTAAGTAAGAAGTTGCTGTGGCCAAGGTCAAAGAGGTTTTTGCCTGCCTCTAGGATTTTGATGGCTTCCTGTCTTACATTGAGATCTTTCATCCATTTTGAGTTTGTTTTTGTGTATGGTGTAAGAAAGTGGTCCAGGTTCCTTCTTCTGCATGTTGCTGTCCAGTTTTCCCAGCACCGTTTGCTGAAAAGACTGTCTTTATCCCACTGAATATTCTTTCCTGCTTTGTCAAGGATTAGTTGGCCATACGTTTGTGGATCCATTTTTGGGTTCTCTATTCTGTTCCATTGATCTGAGTGTTTTGTGACAGTACCATACTATCTTCATGATTACAACTTTGTAGTACGTATTGAAGTCCGGGATTGTGATGCCTCCAGCTTTGGCTTTCTTTTTCATGATTTCTTTGCCTATTCGGGGTCTTTTCTGGTTCCATGCAAATTTTAGGATTGTTTGTTCTAGCTCTTTGAAGAATGCTGGTGTTATTTTGATAGGGATTGCATTGAATATGTAGATTGCTTTGGGTAGTATCGACATTTTAACAAGATTTGTTCCTCCAATCCAGGAGTATGGAATATTTTTCCATTTATATGTGTGTGTGTGTGTGTGTGTGTGTGTGTTTGTGTGTGTGTGTTCTTTGTTTTCTTTCATAAGCTTTCTATAGTTTTCAGTGTATAGATTTTTCACCTCTTTGGTTATGTTAAGTTTAGGCCTTGGTATTTTATGTTTTTTGGTACAATTATAAATGAGATCAATTCCTTGATTTCTCTTTCTATTGCTTCATTATTGGTGTATAGGAATACAACCAATTTCTGTGCATTGATTTTATATTCTGAGACTCTCCTGAATTCATGGATCAGTTCTAGCAGTTTTTTGGTGCAGTCTTTTTGGTTTTTCATACAGAGTATCATGTCATCTGCCAATAGTGAAAGTTTGACTTCCTCTTTGCCGATTTGGAAGCCTTTTATTCCTTTGTGTTGTCTTATTGCTGAAACTAGAACTTCCAATACTATGTTGAATAACAATAGTGAGAGTGGACATCACTGTCATGTTCCTGACCTTAAGACAACACTCAGTTTTTCCCCATTGAGGATGATATTAGCAGTGTGTCTTTCATATATGGATTTTATGATCTGGAGGTATGATCCTTCTATCCCTGAGGGTTTTTATCAAGAAAGGATGCTGCATTTTGTCAAATGCTTTCTCTGCATCTATTGAGAGGATCATGTGGTTCTTGTCCTTTCTTTTATTGATGTGATATATCACATTGATTGCTTTGCAGATATTGAATCAGCCCTGAATCCCAGATATAATTCCCACTTGGTCATGGTGAATAATTCTTTTGAATGTGTTGTTGGATCCAGTTGGCTAGTATCTTCTTGAGGATTTTTGCATCCATGCTCATCAGGAAAATTGGTCTGTAGTTCTCCTTTTTAGTGGGGTCTTTGTTGGGTTTTAGAATCAAGGTAATGCTGGCTTCATAGAAAGAGTTTGGAAGTTTTTATTTTTCATTTCTATTTTTTGGAACAGTTCAAAAAAATGGTGTTAACTCTTCTTTAAATGTTTGGTAGAATTCCCCTGGAAAGTCATCTGGCCCTGGACTCTTGCTTTTTGGGAGATTTTATTTTTATTACTAATTTTATTTCTTTACTGTTTATGGGTCTGTTCAAATTTTCTATTTCTCCCTGTTTCAGCTTTGGTAATTTATATGTTTCCAGGAATTTGTCCATTTTTTCCAGATTGCCCATTTTATTGGCTTTTGATTGCTCAGAATATTCTGTTGTTTGTATTTCCCCAGTGTTGGTTGTGATCTCTCCTCTTTCATTCTTGACTTTATTTATTTGGGTCTTTTCCTTTTTCTTTTTGATCAAACTGGCTATGGGGTTATCAATTATGTTAATTCTTTCAAAGAACCAGCTTCTGGTTTCATTGTTCTGTTCTACTGTTGTTGTTGTTTTTTTCTGATGGCATTGATTTATGCTCAATCTTTAGTATTTCCTGCCTTCTGCTGGTTTTGGGTTTTATGGCTGTTCTTTTTCCAGCTCTTTGAGGTATAAGGTTAAGTTGTGTATCTGAGACCTATCTTCCTTCTTTAGGAAGGCCTGGATTGCTATATACTTCCCTCTTATGACCGCCATTGCTGCATCCCAGAGGTTTTGGGCTGTGGTGTTATCATTTTCATTGGCTTCCATGTACTTTTTAATTTCCTCTTTAACTTCTTGGTTAGGAATTAATTCTTTTTTTTTAATTTTTAACGTTTATTTATATTTGAGAGACAGAGAGGAACAGAGCATGAACAGGGAGGGAAAGAGAGAGAGGGAGGCACAGAATCCAAAGCAGGCTTCAGGCTCTGAGCTGTCAGCACAGAGCCCGACATGGGGCTTGAACTCATGAACCATGAAATTATGACCTGAGCTGAAGTCTGATGCTTAATTGACTGAGCCATCCAGGCACTCCAGGCCATTCATTCTTTAGTAGAATGTTCTTTAGTCTCCAAGTATTTGTTGTCTTTCCACATTTTTTCTTGTGGTTGATTTCAAATTTCATTGCATTGTGGTCCAAAAATACGCATGGTATGATCTCGATCTTTTTGTAATTGTTGAAGGCTAATTTGTGTCCCAGTATGTGATCTATTCTGGAGAATGTTCCATGTGCACTCGAGAAGAATGTGTATTCTGCTTTAGGATGAAATGTTCTGAATATATCTGATGAAATGTTCTGAATATAACTGTTAAGTCCATCTGGTCCAGGGTGTCATTCAAAGCCATTGTTTCCTTGTTGATTTTTTGTTTAAATGATCTGTCCATTGCTATAAGTGGGTATTGAAGTTCCCTACTATTATGATACTGTTTTCAATGGGTTTGTTTATGTCTGTGATTAACTGATTCATATATTGGGTGTTTTCACGTTTGGAGCATAAATGTTTACAAGCGTTAGGTCTTCTTGGTGGTTAGACCCCTTAATTATGATATAATGCCCTTCTTCATCTCTTGTTACAGTCTCTATTTTAAAATCTAGATGGTCTGATAGAAGTATGACTACTCGGCTTTCTTTTTTGGCAGCATGATAGACGGTTTTCCACCCCCTTATTTTCAATCTGAAGGTCTCCTTAGGTCAAAAATAAGTCTCTTGTAGACAGCAAATGGATTTTTTTCTTATCCATTCTATTACCCTGTGTCTTTTGATCTGAGGGTGTAGACCATTGATGTTTAGAATGAGTAGTGAAAGATATGAATTTATTGCCAGTGTGTTGCCTGTGGAGTTGGAGTTTCTGGTTGTGTTCTCCGGTCCTTTCTAGTCTTTGTTTCTTTTGGTCTTTTTTGTTTTGTTTCATCTCTTCTCCCCTCAGAGAGCTCCCCTTAAAATTTCTTGCAGAGCTGGTTTAGTGATCATGAACTCCTTCAGTTTTTGTTTGTCTGGGAAACTTTTTATCTCTCCTTCTATTTTGAATGACAGCTTTGCTGGATAAAGAGTTCTTGGCTGCATATTTTTCTGATTCAGCACATTAAATATATCCTGCTGCTCCTTTCTGACCTTAAAGTTTCTGTGGATAGGTCCGCTGTGAACCTGATCTGTCTTCCCTTGTAGGTTAAGGACTGTTTTCCCTTGCTGCTTTCATGATTCTTTCCTTGCCTGAGTATATTGTGCATTTGATTCTGATATGTCTTGTTGATGGTCGGTTTTTGTTGAATCTAATAGGAATTCTCTTTGTTCCTGGATTTTGATGTTTGTTTCATTCCCTAGGTAGGAATGTTTTCTGCTATGATTTGCTCACATAAATTTTCTACCTCTTTTTCTCTGTTCATCTTCTGAGACCCCTGTGATTCTGATGTTATTCCTTTTTAAGGAGTCACTGAAATGTCTAATTTTTATTTTGTACTCTTTTGCCTTAGTCTCCCTCTTTTTTGTCCTGCTTCATTATTCTCTATAAGTTTGACCTCTATAGTGCCAATTCACTACTCTGTTTCCTCCATCACAGCTGCCATGGCAGCCATTAGAGATTGCAGCTCAGTTATAGCATTTTTTACTTCATTCTGACTAACTTTTACTTCTCTTATCTCTGCAGAAAGTAATTCTAGTCTATTTTCAACCCCAGCTAGTATTCTTATTATCATGATTCTAAATTCTTCTTCAGATATCTTGCTTCTATCTGTGTTAAGTCCCTGGCTGTCATTTCTTCCTGTTCTTTCTTTTGGATGAATTCCTTTGGTTCATCACTTTGAAGGAAAAAAGGAATGAATAAAGTAAAAAAATAAAAATTAAAAACAGTACAAAGAAATCAAATAAATGATACTAAATCCTAGGTGTGGTTTGATGTGGTTATTGAATGAAACTTGACAGATAAGAGAATAAAAGGAAAGATCAGAAAAGGAAAAAAAGGGGGGATGGAAAATGTTTGAAAATATGAAAAAATGAATACAATAAAAGACTATGAATGAAATGAAAGTAAAATAGAATTTTAAAATTTACAAAAATGTAAAAAATATAGTAGAAAAGAATAAAGAAAAATCCTTTTAATAAAAATAAATTTTTCTCTTTCTGTATTCAAGAATCAGAAAAGTAAAAGCAAAAAAAAAAAAAAAAGAATAACAGGACCAGTGAACAGAATGATGTACAACTGAAATTACATCTGGTTTCCTGTAGAAGTCAAACTATGAAGCACATTCTAGTCTGTAAACTAAACAGGCAGAGAAACTTAACAGTGTTCATCAAGAGGGAGGTTGGCCCAGTTGGGTGGCAATTAGTGTAATGGTTCCATTCTCCACTAGGTGGTGCTGTTTAACTTACTGGGTTGGATTGCTGTGGTGCATGTAGGCTTGTATGGGCATGCATAGGAGAGGTGAAAATGGCATCATCCAGGTATCCAGTCTCTAGTATGGAACTCTGTCTTCTCCCCTACTAGCAATAAAGCACCCCTCCTTTGTCTCTGGCTTCCTACAACTTACTGCTTCAACATTGTCCATGACCAGCCTGTCAGGCTGCCAGGTGGCACCTCCCTCCTGAGTTTTATCTCAGATGGGCCTGAGTTTCCCAACCCCTCACTTCTGAGGTACTGTGGCTTTGATCTGCTCAGACCCTCTCGGGGAAGGTCTCACTGAGCAATGGCTGGGTGCCAGCCACCCCTGGAATGTTTGTGAGTCCGTGCTACCGCCCATGCCCAGAGACTGCAGCTGGGTGCCAACCGCCCCAGAAATATTTGCATGGTTGTGTAGCAGCAGTGTTTCAGGGATGGTAAATCACAACCAACTTCTGGCTCCAGGCTTCCCCCTTAATATCCTTGTTCCAGCACCAGCGAATGTGGTTGCTCTCTGGGTCCACAGGGACCTTTGCCTTTTGGGAGGCCAGATAGCCTCTATCAAATGTCTCCCATCAGGGGAACTGCCACTCCCTGTGTGGCCCGTGGACCCTTCAGACCTTGCTGTCTGCTCCTGGGATTCACCCTTCCCACCAGAGCACCACTAGGTATCCAGCTCTGGAGTTTCAGACTCTGTGCTTTCCCCAGTCTTAATGGAATTTAAACCCTCTTTCTTTTCTCCCTTTTTGTTTAGACTCTTGCGGTTGTTTCCATTTTTCCTTTTTCTCTTCAGCTGCTTTCTGGTGGGGGTGCTTTTCTCATACTCTCCCCCATCTTCATCCTCTCTCCACAATCAAAAACAGCTCCCTGCCCTCCACAGCTTCTCTCTCCCCAAGTTCACCTCTCTGCACCATGTACCTGCTGAATTCTGTGGTTCATGTTGTGCAGATTGTTGTGTTAATCCTCAAATCGTTTTGTAGGTGTGAAGATGGTTTAGTGTTGATCTGGCTGCATTTCAGGGAGGAGAGGTGCAAAAACAAACAAGCAAGCAAATTTCCATGCTGTTCCACCATCTTGGTCCCTCCCAAGTATTTTTTAAACTATGAATTTGGCTTATGCACTTATAACCAACATGATCTGATTCACCATTAGGAGGACAAATAGTAATTTGTCCTTGGAGCAGGAAGCCCGAACTCCTCTGCTTCCAAATGCCAAGTGAATAAGTTTATGCCTTACATTGGTGCTAAACTCCATGTGCTGCCACTGTATCTTCAATGAGTGCAATGATGTCTCAGGCATGAAGCACCTTAGAACTAGAAGTGTCTTAGCACAGCAGGAACATCACTGCAAGAGGACAAGTTTTTTTCTACTGTCCTGGTAAATAGTACACCTTTTCTCCTAAAAGCATCATGGTTTAAAAAAGAAATTACATAGTCTTCTCCGGTTTAAGGTTACTGTACTATCAGTTTCCACTGAAGCTATTTCCCCCTCAAATATACTCACTTAACTAGAGTTGTTCTTTCCAGAGACCTGGCAGCATCAAATATACTAACTTTTCCCTGGGAATCTTTAGACATTTGCTTGAGCCTGAATCACAAGCTTAGACTCCTTTCTTCCTAAGGATAATATTATTTCAGAGATTTCCTTGCACCTCTTATCCCTCCTGGACCTGAGATCTTGATCCACCCCAGTGAGCCTCCCTAGCTTTAAAACCAGGTTTGGAGCCTCGACCCCAAAAGTCTGTGGACTCACTATGGAAATGGATCTATCACATCCCCTGTGATTAACTTCTCACACCAGTACTCTCACGTGATACAACAATTTTGATGAAACCCTAAAAGATTTTGTAATAGCTAATCCTGGAGCAATGAGTGTCTTGGTCTCAGGAACAATAACCAAGAGAGTCATCCACTCATGTGACCCTTCACAAGACAATAAAAGAGCAGCTTTTATCATTTAAAATAATACACTACTTGACAATTAAAAGACAAAGAACCTAATTAAAAAATGGGCAAACTATTTGAATAAACATTTCTCCAAAGATGTAGGAATGGCCAATAAGCCCATGAAAAAATGTTAAACATCATTAGTCATTATGGACATAAAAATGAAAACCATAACAAGATATTACTCATACACATTAGGATGGCTATAATAATAATGATAAAACTCTCAGATAATAGCAAGTATTGGTAAGGATTTGAAGAAAGTGGAACCGTTATACATTCCTGGTGGGATTGTAAAATGGTATAGACAGTTTGCAGGATAATTTGACAGTTTCTCAAAAAGTTAAGCTTAGAATTACCCTATGACCCAGCAAACCCAAGGAAGATAAAAATGTATGTCCACACAAAAATGTATATACAAATGTTCATAGATTATTAGTAATAGCCAAAATGTAGAAACAATCCAAGTAGCCATCAACTTATGGGTGAATAAAAAAAATGTAGAATATCTATATAATGGAATATTATTCAGCCATAAATAAGAATGAAGTACCGATGTATGCTACAACATAGATGGGCCTTGAAAAATTATGCTAAGTGAATGAAACCAGACAGGATCAAATATTTTTATGACTTCATTTATTTGAAATGCCTAGAATAAGCAAATATATAGAGACAGAAAGTAAATTAGTTATTTCCAGGGCCTGGGAGGAGAGGAAATGGGGAGTGACTGCTAATAAGCATGAGTTTTTTTGGAAGTGATGAAATTTTCTGGAATTAGATAGTGGTGATGATTGCACAACTTTTTGAATATATAAAAAAAATCACTGAGTTGTACACTTTAAAGAGTGAATTTTATGATATGTGAATTATGTCTCGATTTTAAAAATATATTATGTTGCTTTGAGTCATTGGATAATTTAGTTTTAGGTCAAGACTGATGAGTTATTGTTAGTTTTTAGAGATGATGTTAAACCTAGAGCTAGAGAGTGAGAGAAATATTCTGTATAAGACAAATTTTCTTTGCTAAACATCCCTTCACCCCACCCCCATACAGATTTTTTTATTATACTTTGATCACATGTAATGTAATTCTTTTCAGGTTGGTCTATCTAAGTGATCCCATTATAACATCAACTCCTTTTCTTTAAAAAAAAGTTATAAAATAAGCAAACCTTTAAGATTACTTACTGTCATTCATTTTTCATAGGGTTTCCATTAAATAGTGAGATTCCTGTATAAAATATGATGATATTTACAAAAATTGATTTGATATACCTTAAGAGAGATGTGTCAAAAAAGTCATTACTATATTGTAATCAGTATTCTGAAAGAAGTTGCGAACTGACAGCTCCAAATCAACATCTGGCCTGCAAAGATGTCATACATTCACCTCAACTTCCTTATTTCATAGGCATTTGAGTTTATGACTTCTTTTCAAAATTTAAGTTTATCAGAATTATTGGTATTTTCCTTCCCCCCATTTCTCCTTTCTTTATTCCCTTCTTCCTTTCATTTCTTTCTGCTTGCTAACTAGTGTTTGTCACTTAAATAGCTCAAATTCAGAGATTGGATTTAGGCTTATTAAGCCCTTTATTTATTGGTCAGCATAGCCCAACTTGGGTAGGGTATTACATACAGAAAGTCCTAGTATAGCTTTCCATATAGATCAGGGGGATTCATCTCTTTCTGTATTATATTAAAATACTTAGAACTCTTATTACAATGGTAGCAAAAAAGATGTCTCCATTTCCTCAGTAGACTTCCTGTTACATTACCCAAACAGAAGCACAGAACAGAGGCATTGAGAGTTTGGAGTGCGCAATGAGTTTAAGAATATTACATTTTTCATAGATAAGATGGCTATCCCTTACTTAAGAGGTACATTTTTTCACATTCTCTGGTTGAGTTAGGGAAAGGGCACTTAAATGTCAATCTAATATGGTCACACATTTGGTTTTTCTGGAAGGAGACTCTGAAACTGAGTTTAGTGTATGGCATATTTATTGAGTGCCCTATGGGATGAACACCTGTGGAAGTCAAGCTGTGATACAGGCCAAAGGACAACTATGGCTGACCCCACAGAAACTCTGCAACCAGAATGTTCCTTCCGAGTTGTTTCCCATTAGGCCAAGATGGCCAATCCTTTATACTCCCACATCAATAAATTATTAGATGTCACTTGTCCCAGGAAAAGGTGACTTTGGATAAGGAAATTGTCTGCAGCTGAGACAGTTCCTGAAGAAACTGACAGCAATAGACATCTGCTGATGGAATCCCCAGCAGCTGGAGCCACAGGTCCTTCATTGAAAGGACATCTGGATGATACATTATAGTCACCATCACAAATCACATGTAGAACATAGTTATCAGTGTCAAGCAATTAATGAATTGATGAATAGCTGCTCTATGAATATAATAGGTATTTAAGGAAATGGACTTCATCTTTTTTTAGTCACTTGACGATTGAATTTTGTCTCTCTTTCATTTTTAAGCTGGGAACAAAATGTGCAAATCAGTTTGGACTGAAATGGCAACATACACGTCAACTCTTTGGAAATCACAATTAGCTAGTTCAGGCATTCTCTCACCTAAATAGCAACACCCTTATTAGGACTAGGAAGAAAAGCAAAATGAAGCCAATATAAGCTCTTCCAGGAACACTCATGATCCCAAGAAGTACGTGCTCTTCAGGATGTGTCTCAATGGTGATGCATCTACTTTAGGTGTTCAGTAACTAAGCTCATGTGAATTTGAGTAAAGCTGTGATAGCAACAGCTCTTCTGGGCTGGCCTAGGCTCACTGGTGCACAAAGGCATGGTGAGCTGGCTGGTGAGGACCTCTTATTTCTTTTCTCTTTTTATCTTTTTCTCCCTCTTCTCATTTCCTGTAACCCTCCCAATAGTATGTTGTATTTGGGAAACTGAAACAATAACTCGCAAATTCAGATTTTAATAATTTTCAGAATATCTTTTGAAAAAATCCTTTGAAGCAATGCCAAACTAAATAATTATTTTTCTTCCTCAGACCTTCATTTGAAATGATTTATACAGAATCTCTTTCAATGGTAATCTTTATGTTTCAAAGACTAAAATATTTGTTTTGGTTTTGAAATAGTCTCATAGTCTGTGTGTTCAGAACTAAATGTCTTTGCAAATGTCAAATCTTTTGCATAAGACTTCTCCTTATTTTATTAAACACTATGTGTACATGAATAAAAACTTAATACTTTGAAGTTATTAAGCTTTTTAAATTTTATCTCAAACATACTCTGGATGTTAATAGGCCTGATATGCATGTGGACATTTAAAATAGTTTCTAAAACAGAATCATAATCAAATTCAAGGCTTCCCAAACCACAGTATGAACTTGGATATAAATGTAGGCCAGATAATCTGCTTTTTACAACCTCTTTACAGCAGGTTTGCTCTGAATACTTTTTTCCTTCTTATTTCTTCAGGTATGGACTATGTATTTTTATTTTTAGTTCGAATGCCTCTAATAGTTAAGAAGAAATCATCCTTGAGAGGAAAACTATTATATTTCCTCCATCTTATAGTTTGCATGAACTAATTCCTTTGTATCTCTGTTACCTCTGTAATCCAGACTACTTATAAACTTCTATCAACCAGCAGTCTGTTCTTAGTTAAAATATTTAAAAAGTTAAAAATAATAAAGCACTTCGGAGCATACATTTCTCTGGATTGACAAAGTATACTTAAGGATAGTTTTATCTGTTCTGTTCATCTAGTTACAGTACGATAGTTGTTATAGTCATTAATCCTTATGAAGACAAAGAAAATGAAAAGGTTGTATTGATTGGATACAAAATCAAAATGTTGTATGCCATAGGACATTGGGAGATGATTTAATTTAAGGATTTGACTTAGATTTGTCATTAGCCTGAAATAATGGGAGTTTAGGAGGCAGAGAAACACTGTTAGAGAATAGTTTCAGAATGGTGAAAGTTTGAATGACAAATAGGAATCACTCACCTCTTAAGTTTTATCAGGTGCAAGGGCAACATTTAAAAATGTATGACTTTTTTTTTTTTTACATCTCCTAAGTTAAAATAATTTATTTCTCTATTGGATTTTGCAGTACCATATCTGTGTCATTTCCTTTATTTATTTATTTATTTATTGATGCAGGGAAATGCCAGATAAATTGGGGGAAGTGAGCCTCCTATTCTCCATAATCAGTGTTTATGGGGGCAAGAAGAAAGAAAAGATTTATTGATGACCATAATTTTACTATGAAATCACTATGAAAATATTTCATTTCCAGGAACACTAACATAAAAAGAAAGCAAACTCATATATTGCTGATAATTCAGTGTTGGCAAGGAAGACAACAAAGGCTTTTTCTAACAATGAATCATATGATAATGTCATGTTAGGTGGCAAATACCTTAATTACCCTTAATAAATTACAATTCTAGTGGTCAGCTTATAGATTGCAGAAGTGAGATACATAAAAACACATTATCCCACAACATTTGGACAAGATTTGGGTTTGTTTTTTCCATAAAACCTGAATGCTTTTCTGTGCACTGGAGTTGAGTTAAAACATCCACTAGTTCAATAACACTCTGTCTTCAATCCCTGTCTTAGTCTACTTGGGCTTCTATAACAAAAATACCATAAACCTGAGGGGCTTAAACAACAAAACTTTATTTTTCATACTCCTGGAGGCTGGGAAGCCTGAGGTTAGGGTGTGGACAGATTCTATGTCTGGTGAGTCTACTTCCTGGTGGTTCTCTTCTTGCTGTGTCGTCACAAGGGAGCTCTCTAAGATCGCTTCTCTAAGGTCATTAATCCCACTGAGAAGAGCTCCAACCTAATGACCAAATCACCTCCCAATGGCCTTACCTCCAAATAACATTACATTGTGGATTAGGTTTAAACATGTAAATTTGGGGGAACACAAACATTTAGACTGCTATTGTCTAAATGTTTCCTTTAGTGGAAAAGAATGTTCCACTTTATTTTTACTCTTCACCAGAAAATATTTCAAACAATAAATTAAGATTGTTATTTCGTGAGACACTCTGTGTAGATCACCTCTCCCCTCCAGTTTGTGTTTGCAAATCTGTTAGACACTGAGAAAATTTAATAGGAATAAAGCATGTGTTTCCTATTGGGGCTGCCTATAGCTTATAAAGATTCTTTGTGCATATTTGAAAAAGATGCTCCTTCCTCTGGCAGCCACAGCCCTGCACCAGGTCCCAAGGCTGGAGGACAGAATGTAGGCCAGATTTCAGCCCCTGAATTTAGCCTTCCTCTGGGTGCCTGTTTGGCATGACCTGAACAGCAACATACAGGACCTTGTTTCTAACTTCCTTTCGGGAGTTGGGGAGAATGATTGATACGCAACAGCTAGGACACTACATTACTATTTGCATTCAGTGAATGTGAGATAATACAATATGAACTTGGAGTAGAAACCCAGAGAAGATAAAAAAACACATAGAGAGGAAGTCTGGGTTTACACTCTAAGTCAGAAGTTTTGATTTTATTTCAAAATATATAAGTCCTCTTGGGTCTTGCTAAGCATGGCTCAAGATAACCCTGGCTACCACTTGTTTAAAAGCAGAGGTAAGGCTTCTTTCTAAAGTGTATGAGTTCCTGAGTTTCATGTACTTTCCAAGAGAGAAGAAGGGGACTTTCCAAATGACTGATATCAGACTTTCCACCACATGTTGGCAGATGGAGGTTCAAGCCAGTTCTAATTAAATCTGAGAAAATCAAGAAATGCCAGGCATTATGCTAAGAATTTAACATGCATTTTCTCAAATGATCCTTAAAACACCCTATGAGGAAATTGCTTTTCATGTCATCCTCATTTACAGTTGGGGAAACTGAAATTTAAAAGAAGTCAGTAACTTACCCACAATCACCAGCTGGTAAACGGCAGAGCCTGGATTTAAACTGAGGCAGTGATCACAGGTATCACCACCTGGCCACACAGCCTGGCTTTGTCGAGTCTTATTCTACAAGTCTTTGACTTTATAGAAGGCACATAGGCACGACAAGCAACTCCATGAGCCAGCAATTCTAGCATAAATCAGAAGGACTTACATTAAAATATTGGTATTATTGGGGCACCTGAGTGGCTCATTCAGTTAAGCATCTGACTTGGGCTCAGGTCATGATCTCGCAGCTGGTGGGGTCGACCCTGAGTCAGCCTCTATGCTGACAGCTCAGAGCCTGGAGCCTGCTTAAGATTCTGTGTGTGTGTGTGTGTGTGTGTGTGTGTGTGTGTGTCTGCCCCTATGCCACTCATGCTCTATCTCTCAAAAATAAATGAACATTGTAATTTTTTAAATAAAAAATAAAATATTGGTATTATGAACACAATAAAAATAGCAATATGTCAATATCAGTCATGTGCTTATTATTTCTTCAAGTGGACAGATACTAAACTGGGTTTAGTTATGGTATATAATGAAGATAAGCTTATGTACATATGACAGATACGTAGCATATCATCAACACATGCTCTATAAAAACAGTTCAAATGTTTTCAAAGCAATTAAGGACTTTCTTGATCATATTTGTTCATTGGTGACCTTTTGAGAACATTTATTTTATGCCTTTTTAAAAAAAATTTAATGTTTATTTATTTTTAAGAGAGAGAGAGGGAGGGAGAGAGAGCATCAGCGGGGGAGGGGCAGAGAGAGAGGGAGACACAGAATCTGAAGTAGGCTCCAGGCTCCGAGCTGTCAGCACAGAGCCTGATACAGGGCTCAAACCCACAAACTGCGAGATCATGACCTGAACTGCAAGATCATGGCCTGAGCCAAAGTTGGATGCTTAACCAACTGAGCCACCCAGGTGCTCCTTTCTTATGCCTTTTTCACATTACTTGCCATTCATACCTGCTATTTATGCCTCTCTTCTTCTCTAAGCAGGAAGAAGGCATGGGTGTAGGGGTCTGAGTAAGAACTGGTATTATGTTTGAAGCCTGGGAAACCTGCACAAGAGCCAATAGGAGATGATACTTAGCCTCATGGAAGGATCTTGCTGGTGTGGGTAGAGAGCCTGAGGTGGGGGCTCTGAGGCGTGAACCCATAAAGTTCATAAACTGTACAAAGTAGGAGGAGGATGCCTCTCAAATTACTGGTATTGGACCTCACATTAATTTCTGACAGATTTATTTTCAGATTGGTTTTAATTAAATCTGAGAGAAGAAAATTGAAGGAGTGTGGAATTACCTCCATCGCAAATATCATAGGAAGGTAGGAAGGGAGACCACAGAATTTGTAATCCAAACTGATATGCTGTTGAGGGTAAAAGGACATTCTGCTGCTCTAGGCATGAACTGTGTCTCTCCCAAGCAAACTAGGAGTGCAGCTCATATCTGCTACATCCATAGTTATTTATCTGTGTGCAATATTTCAGAGTTTGGTAGCATATCTATTACCATATATAGAATATAAGGTCTGTTTCACTCTTTGCATTTGTATAATTTATTAAAATAATTGCCTGAACATCAACTACCATAGGCTCAATTGAACAGCCATCTCCTTCTTTTTGGGTCATCCTTTAAAAAATATTTCTACTTGAAGTTTATCAAGAGTCTCTCAACCTCAGCAATATGTACTTTAGTCTCTTTTATAAAATGGGATTATCCAAAATCTGGATCAGAAAGTCAAAAGTGAAAGGAAGAGCTAATCAGTGAAGTCAAGTATAATACACCGCTCTCCCAAATGAACTCGTTAAACGCACACTGCTCAGATGGGTCTTCAGAGCCCTTGATAGTGTATCCATCCAGCCAGTATTCCTCCTGCTTCTCTGTCCTTTCAACTCCTCTGCTCCTGCATATGCCATGCTTACCTTAATCTGCCTACCAATCTCCAAAATATCCTACTTACCTCTGCATTAGACTTTTGATCAAACTGGGAGGTACTGGAATGTCCTTCATTCCAAACTTCATCTGCCCTAACATCTGCCTAGCAGAAAACTATAAATTCTACCTCAAATGATCAAATTCTTCCAGTAGTATTATCTTCTCCTTCCTGGATGCCATGTTTCTGTATCTCCTATACTATTTATCATAGGCTATTTTCTGTCTAGCCTATGGGTAACCATGTAATATATTATCCAAATCTGAATACTTTTGAAAGTGAAACAATGTGCTAAAAATAATCAACGGTGTTAATTGGTATACAAGAGACATGAAGCAAGAGAGATGTGTTATCAGCCTACTGGAGATTTTTAAATATGTGTCTATCTGCCCCCAGTAGAATGTGAACTCCAAAAAGCAAAGGTATATTGGTTACGATTGGTTAGGTTTATACTTCAGTAACAAACAACTTCAAAATTTCAGTGGCTTATTAAAAAAAAAAATCACACCTTATTCCATCATGAAGCAGTGGAAAGAGCTGATCCATATAATTACTCAGAATTCCAGTTGGTAGAGGCTCTATCATTGTGGCACTATACCATCTAAAACAGCTTTCTAGATTGTCAAAGAAGGGGAAGAGCAACAAGGAAAGTAATGAGCCAACTCCTTCTATCCTTTGACTTTTCTTTTACTCACAGATCATTGGTAGAACAAGTTACATGCTCTTCTCTAATTCTAAGAGGGCTGAGAAATGCAGGAAAGCAGATCAAATGTTTCATGGGCACCATTTCTTCTGTCAAAGAAAGATCCTCAAGTGCTATATATATTTTTTTATATGTGTATCCCTATAGTGCCAAGCATGGTGTAGAAAACAGTAAATGTTTTTCATATTGACTTTGTTGAGTTGTTTGACTTGACCCATTTTTCTTTTCTTGTGTATATTGTTTGCCCACTTTAAGAGGAAACCTGAGTTTTTGAAAGGTTTATGTCTGGAAAACTTACCTCTATATCAGAAACAAATGTTTTAAAATAAAACTGAAAAAAAAAAGATGAGGAAAAGGTGGAAACTGGTTCTCACTGTGAGATACTGTCACTCATAAACATATGGAGGCTCTTCTCTTTGCCAAAACATCTGTTTGCTGCTGTGTAGACATGGCATCTCTGACGTGATCTACGTTTAGAAGTATGTTATTACATATTGACCTATGACTAAAGGTCACACATGGAATCATGTGAAATTTACTGATGGCTTTATCACTGGGAGTTAGAGAGTAGAATTCATTCAAGTAACTCTCAAGCTGAAATTTTGAGATTGTGTGCAAGATCTGGTGATAGAAACATATATTTATTCTGTACACACAAGCAGAGATATTTCATGTGGGGTGCAGGACTTTTAGAGCATCAAACTGTGAGCAGACTTCATTTATGCCCACTTTGTATGAGAATTAGGAAAGAAACTATCTTTGATATTGTTGACAGCTCTTAAAGCCCTCAGTTTTCAAATTTCTTCCTTTTTTCTTCTATGACCTTCTCCTTCCTACTTCTCTTCTTCCCTCTGTAATTATTTTCCTTTTTTTTTTTAAATGTTTTTATTTATTTCTAGGAGAGAGAGAGAGACAGCGTGAGCAGGGGAGGGTCAGAGAGAGAGGGAGTCACAGACTGAAACAGGCTCCAGGCTCTGAGCTGGCAGTCAGCACAGAGCCTGACGCGGGGCTCGAACCCACGAACCGCGAGATCATGACCTAAGTGAAAGTCGGACGCTTAACCGACTAAGCCACCCAGGTGCCCCTGTAATTATTTTCTTTCTCTTTCTTTCCCTGGCTCCTCTTCCTCCAACTTCTAATTTCATATAGTCCGCAAGGGAAGTTTATCAACTTGCACAGTTTTATGTGTCATCTTTCTGCAACAGATCTATCCAATCTATATTTACAAGCAATAAGTGAAGAATTCCAGTTTCCCAGAGCTCAGTGTCTAGGAGATATCAGCATAAATTTCAGAAGGAATAAGTCTGGTTCTGGCCTTGGCATTATCTCCCAACATGGACTTGGGACAAATTATTTACTGTCTTCAAGTTGTTGCCTTTTATGTAAAATGGAAATTTGCTGTGCTTGTTTTTCCAGAGCTATAGTGCAGGTAAAATGTGAAAATGGTGAGAAAATACATTGTTCAATGTACAGAACTATTAAAAACATCACTATACATAGTACCAAGGAAAACAAATCTAAAACTGTGGACCTGACCACTCTCCTTAACACCAGTTCTGAATTTGCATCTATTTGCTGGGCATTTATCTCCACATCATTGTCTTCCAGGCACCTCAAATTCAACATTTTCAGAAGCAAATTTTCTGTCTTCTTCCCATGGGATTTCTCTTCCCCATTCCTCTATCTTGTGAATATCCCCTATTAGTTCAGGCACCACCATCTACCCATTTTTCTCAATTGAGAGCCTCGAGGTCATCTCTAACTCATCTCTCTAGTGAACATACTTGCTTCTCCAATCAGTTTATACATCTTGCAGGTTCTTCCTCTAAAATGCCACCATTTCCTTTAGACTGCTGCCAGTCTTCTGCCTTGTTCAGGTTCTGATCATTTTTCTTTCTTTTTTCAATCTATCAATAGTGTATTATCTCTAGACCAATTATAGTTTGTTATGGAGAGGATCAGTGGATGTTTCTGGGTGCATCCTTTTGGCAGTGCCTATGAACACAGCCTGTGGGATATAAGATAGACCTGGTATTCCAGTTCATTCTGATGTGACTACGGGCCTCAGAGTCTGTAGTCATGATATATTTCAACCAACTGAAATGTATTCCCTTAAATATATACAGAGGCATCCTTGAGGCCCTGGTCCAGGGGATTTGGTGCATAGTGAATCTTCTGCAGGAAGAAATGGGCTGCTGCATTCCCTTAGTGCAACCAAAAGTTTACCTGAAAACAAGGACAACAATTATGGGATAGCAGCAAAGTTACAAAACCCTATGGTGTTGCTTGTTTCCAAGTTATTAATGTCCATGAATTACAATGAGATTTTTGGTTGCATGAGTTCAGGCAATAGTCTCTATATCCTATGTCTCAAGCTGTGCAGCTTTGTACCCTGAAATATGTTTCATGTCAAAAAAATCTTGTGTTTACTTTGTGAGACAAGAAATAAATGAAGCTAAAACAAAAACCAGCCTCAGAACTTTTTATTGTGTTTATTATTCATCTGTATGTCTCCAAAAAAAACTCTTGTTTTTCACTTATTATATAAAAACTTGTGAATCAATTAAAAACAACATCAGGTCTCATATGCAAACAAGAGAGTTGCTCTTTCTTCCCCACATGTTTCAAATTAGTTCACTTGTTCATCAGTGAGAAATAAAGCAGTAGACTGAGATCCTGGCAGAGACTAATCTAGAAATATCAACATATTGAAAGATTAATACAACATTAAGACTCAGAGTCCATACATTTGTTTTCCTGGGAATCCACTTGAGATCTTCAACAGTGGTGTATCTTAGTATTTCTGAAATGCTGTTTCTTTTACTGTCTGATTGAGTGAAAGACTATAAAGACACTGACCTTTCTAGTTTTATATTATTGGGGATATCGAGCTAAGAATTCATTTCCAAGTTAAATTATAATCTTGGGGTTAGATTTATTTTCTACCAAATCAGAAAAGTATAAAAAATCAATTATCACTTTAAATTGTGATAAACATTTTAAATAAAGATTTTTTTTACAAATAGTTTATTGTCAAATTAGTTTCCACATAACACCCAGTGCTCATCCCCACAAGTGTCCTCCTCCATGCCCATCCCTCCCCCACCCACATCCATCAGTCCTCAATTTTTGTCAGCATTCAAGAGTCTCTCATGGTTTGCCTCTCTCCCTTTCCCCCACCATTTCCCCCTTCTTCTCCCCCTTGTTCCCCAGTTAAGTTCCTCCTAAACCTCCTATATGTGCAAACATATGATATTTGTCCTTCTCTGCCTGACTTATTTCGCTCAGCATAACACCCTCAATGTCCATCCATGTTGCTACACATGGCCAGATTTCATTGTTTCTCATTGCCATGTAGTATTCCATGGTATAGATAAACCACATCTTCTTGATCCATTCATCTGTTGATGGACACTTAGGCTCTTTCCATGTTTTAGCTTAAATAAAGATTTAAATAAAGATTTCTTTTTTAAAAATTTTTATCACCTCTTTTTTTTGTTAGTAAAGAGGAGAAGCTTTTGAAAGTAAATGAATAAGTGGTCTAAGAAGTTTTAAAGTGATAATTGATTTTTTATAATTTTCTGATTTGGTAGAATGAGCACCCTCCTACACTGTTAGTGGGAATGTAAACTGGTGCAGCCCCTGTGGAAAACAGTGTAGAGGTTCTTCAAAAAATTAACAATAGAACTCCCCTAGGACCCAGCAATAGCACTGCTAGGAATTTACCCAAGGGATACAGGAGTGCTGATGCATAGGAGCACATGTACCCCAATGTTCATAGCAGCACTCTCAACAATAGCCAAAACATGGAAAGAGCCTAAGTGTCCATCAATGGACAAATGGATAAAGAAGATGTGGTTTATCTATACGGTGGAATACTACATGGCAATGAGAAAGAATGAAATCTGGCCATGTGTAGCAACATGGATGGACCTTGAGGGTGTTATGCTGAGCGAAATAAGTCAGGCAGAGAAGGACAAATATCATATATTTGCACGTATAGGAGGATTAGGAGGAACTTAACAGAGGACCATGGGGGAGAAAAAGGGGGGAAATAGTGGGGGAGAGGGAGAGAGGCAAATCATGAGAGACTCTTGAATGCTGAGAACAAACTGAAGACTGATGGGTGTGGGTGGGGAGGGGGGAGATGGGCATGGAGGAGGGCACTTGTGGGGATGAGCACTGGGTGTTATATGGAAACCAACTTGACAATAAACTATTTGTAAACAAACAAACAAACAAATAAATAAATTTTTTAAAATTTTAAATAAAGAATACTTAGATAGCTCTGACTCTGTGTAGTCATTGTTCTAAGCCCTTTACATAGGTTAACTCATTTAATAGTCATACCAACTGTATGAAGTAGACACCATTATTTTGCACAGTTACTTCTGAGGAAACTGAGGCAGCATAAAGAAATGGAAAAATGATGACTCCCAATCTTGCATCCCATCTTGTTCCAACATGAAACTGCAAAGATTCTCAGACTTACTCACTACATTTATTTATTCCTGTGTTTATTTAGGAATTACTGTGACATCATTCATTCATTCTACAAATATTTTTAAGCACAGGCTGTGAGCCAGATCCTTGGTAAACCCCGAGGGCAAAAATAATGGCTCCAACCCTGCTGAAGAAGAGCTCACAGTCCAGTGAGAAGAAAGACAAGCTAGAGTACAACTGCATGAGTGATATAAGAGTAAAAAGAGCACATAAATGGGACTCTCATGTCAGGGGTAGGAGTCAAGAAAGAAAGTGAAGTGACCTATAACCTTGAGGTCAAGTATGGAAAGACAGCTGGTTACAGGGAGAAGACTGCAGACAACATGAAAATGGAAAAAGGCATCTTAGTAGATCTGTGTGGCTGGAGTATAGGGAATGAGAAAAGAGCTTGAGCTTTGGAATTCAGCTGAACTTAAGTCTTCTACTACTTATTTGACAAGTGACTTAGGACTTGTCTATAAAATTTATATTTATCTATAAAATAAGGGTAATAGCTACCTCAAAAAGTCATGAGGGTTAAAGATAACACATGTATATTTATTTCTTATGGCTTTTGTAAAAACCACAAAATTGATGACTTAGAGCAACAGAAATTTATTCTTTCTTGCCTCTGGAGGCCAGTATTTTGAAACAAGTACCACTGGACTGAAATACTGGTATCAGCAGGGTCGCACTCCTTCCAGAGGCTCTGGAGGAGAATCCATTCCTTGTCTTCCAGCTCGTGGGGCTGCTGGCATCCCCTGGCTTTTGGCCACATCACTTCAATCTATACTTTTATGGCCACATTTGTTCTCATCTTCTGTATCATTTCCCTCTGCCTCTTTCATATGAAGACACTTATGATTGCATTTAGGACTCATCAGGATAATCTACCCATCACAAGACCGTTAATTTAATTTCATCTGCAAAAACCCTTTTCCATATAAGGTAACATTTACAGGTTTCAGGTATTGGGATCTGATATCCTTAATGAGTCATTATTCAACCTACTAAAATATGTAAAAGATATATTGGCACATCAAGAGACCCTCAATGTCTGCTAATTCCTACCATCCCTATATTATGCTTTAGCTGAGCCGTTAATGGTCCTAGTCTCTATGGTCAGACTTTGTACCTGCAGGCCTTTCTATTTCTAAGCTAAGGTTAGACAACTTTTGTCTCCCAGACAAGTCTGTTACTATAAAAATAAAAGGAACACAAAGATTAATAGCTTTGTGTTAATGCAGGAAATAATTCTTGTTTATTTTGCTAATGCAGTCCAAACCATTAAGATTATTGTGTTGAGGACCCAGTGGTACATTTCACAGAGGGCTTTTCTTCAACATTTCATTTTATCAGGCATGGCAATGGGTTTTACATATGATTAGAGTAGATATATATTGATCTTTTTTCCCCTTAGCATTACTCATTCTTCTTTGTCCATCAGTGTATGGAAAGAATAATCACTGCAAAGGTCAAGTAGCACTTAGGAACAATTTAAGAGTCAAAGCACTAGGCCATGAGCTTTGAGATAATGCTCAAATTTACAGACTCATCAACTCTTACATTTATTTTGACAAAGAGACAAATATTTTCATAACTCACCAACCCTAAGTCAAGAGGGCAGACCACAAGGATTTGAAAAAAAAAAAATTTGTTGCCCTGAAAAAAGTTAAAATTTGAATTCACTTACAAAATTGCTGTTAATGGAATAATGGAGCAATTGGGTATGTGAAACAAATAATGACTAAAAGGATATATAATGTCAAGGATGTGAGCCACTCCAGGTTCCAATATTTGTCTACTTGAAATTCTTTTACTTTGGCCACTGAGCCTAACTTTCCACATAACACTTTAAAAGTTATGTTTGCTCAAAACTGTGTCCCTTGGTACATTTATTGCCAGTATATTTGTGCCTATTGGTAGTCATCTTTATCATTCCTTTTTTTTCCTTTTACTCAGGTTATATCAATAAATATGTCTTAGGTATCTTCATGTGTTAGAGACATTAAGCTTGCTTCCAAGGAACTTTTAGTCTTATCCTGAGTTTCCCTCAAAAAACTGGGCTAAGGACTTGAGGACAAGTTGTTTATGTGAGCAATGGATCTCAAGGAATAAGAGTGTTGTATTAAGAAGTTAAGATAGAGGGGCACCTGGGTGGCTTAGTCGGTTGGGCGTCCGACTTTCGCTTAGGTCATGATCTCGCTGTTTGTGGGTTCGAGCCCCACGTCGGGCTCTGTGCTGACTGCCAGCTCAGAGCCTGGAGCCTGTTTCAGTCTGTGACTCCCTCTCTCTCTGACCCTCCCCTGCTCATGCTGTCTCTCTCTCTCTCTCTCCTAGAAATAAATAAAACATTAAAAAAAAATTTTAAAAAAAATAAAAGAAGTTAAGATAGGAACTGAGGGAAGGCCAATCTAAGAGTTTTGATCAAGCTGTTTACTGCTATGGGCAATTGAGGCTCAATCCTTATTGGGACTCCCTAAGAGTTCATGCAGAATGTGCCTTGGAATTTTGGGCTCAGGAGACAATAAAAGGGAATGCTTGTTCATTGGTTCCTGTCCCCCATTGGTCAAGGGTTCCTTGTGCTTCTAGGTTTGTTCATGCTTCAGAATGCCTGAGTGGCTTCCTGCATCAGGGATCCCAAGTGATGGTGGTAGCAAGGCACTGGGGCAGAAAATGAGAGAGTTAGTGTACTTACCTAAGATGATTGAGGCAGCACTGGTAATTGCCAGGTAACACTGACAATAGGTGATGATGGCTGCACCAGTGTCTGGACTGAAAAAGGTAGGCCATGAAAATATGAGGCTGGGCCATAAGCCCAATATCTACATAGCAAGAATTCAAAAGTATATGACAGCTAGGGACACAATATCACAGGCTATGCAGAAGCTACTGCCAAAGGAGTCATAGAGAAAGTATATTTAGGAGTTTATTGTACAGTTTTTTCAAGAATGGATATTCAGATGCTGACAAAAACTGAGGACTGATGGATGTGAGGGGGAGGGGGGGATGGGCATGGAGGAGGACACTTGTGGGGATGAGCACTGAGTGTTATGTGGAAACTAATTTGACAATAAACTATTTGTAAAAAAAGAAAAAAAAGAATGGATATTCAGAAAAGTTTTAAAAAGGGTGGATTTCAGTCTAGGGTCTTGAAGGAGGAGTAACATAGTGGACATCAGTTGTGTTTGCCACTCAGCATCCACTTGTCTTTCCTCTGGTAATCAAATAAAGTCCCTTCTAAAGAATGACTCCTGGGGCACACCTTGATATCTTAGTCAGTTAAGAGTCAGACTTCAGCTCAGGTCATGATCTTGCGGTTTGTGAGTTCAAGCCCTGCATCGAGCTCAGTGCTAATGGCTCAGAGCTTGAAGCCTGCTTCAGATTCTGTCTCCCTCTCTCTCTGTGTTTCTCTCTTTCTCTCTCTCTCTCAAAAATAATAAACATTTAAAAAAAAAAAAAAAAGAATAACTCCTCCTTTACCCTTAGCCCTTGTGCTTTGGCTTCCTCTAGCCCAGAGGTGGAGCATATGACAGGAGCCTCTGCAAATCAGAGCATCGTGCTCCCTGGCCATTGGGATTGAATATAAGAGCAGTTACAATGAAGTGAGACTTTTCCTGAAATTTCTGGGCAAGAGATTTACTCTTATTTGATAGATTTAAAGTTAAAACAGTGCAAGACTTTTGCTATCTTGTAGTTCTATCATGTGAAAGAAAAGTAGAGTAAAGCTATAGTATCTTTCTTTATGTGCTTACACTAACCTTATAAATTTGTTGTTGGCTATGTATGAAAACTGTGAAAGTTGCAATGTCAACCGAGAGTCTAAACCAGATTGTCTCTGAAAGACCTACAGTTCCAAGCAAGACAAGAAAAGTGAAGATGAATTTGCAGAGAGAAAAAAAATTTACCTGAATGCCAGGAAAATCTCTAGACAATGAGATGGTTACTTACTTATTTATTATAATTACTGGATTTGCCCATCACTTATTAGCAGATCAGTTGTATATCTAATATCTAAAATGTTGAATGGCCATGTCTGACATTATAGCTCACAGTCTATAGTAAACATAAAAAGTGAGCTCAAGATGCAAATAGCATTTCAAATAAAGCCAAACCAAAGCACTAGGAAGGAAATTGGCCGTGGCTGTGCTGATTTAGGATGCTGCGTGGAAGGCAGCCCCATCAAACTCACTGTAATTTCAGATTCTGAATATGAACTGGAAATGCAACTACTTTTGTATTCAGCCATTATGTTTTCATTCAAGTTATCTAAATAGTTAATAATCCATGACTATATGTCTATACACTCCTGGCCCATGTCCTCTATAACAGACTTTACTCTTAGTGCGCTAGGAATTATTGAAATCACATGAGCAGCCATTTGTTCTGATCACATTTATAGCCTCTATCTTATTGGAAAACCCATATGATATGGCTATTATAGAAGCAGGACTATTACATTTATATATCTACAGAGTAGAAGTTAAATTAGAAGATTGAATCCATTATCTTGGATATACAACTTTGGAACAATCTGGTTTGAAGGTCTAACCTGTCCAAATCAATCCATATCCATCTTTTCTTTACCCATGTTAGGTCTTTGTGCATACTTAGAGTGCAATACATGTATCTGAAATAAATGATATAAAATGTGAATCCTCTTTCCGTAGCAGAAATTGACATTGTGTCCAAGGATTGAGTAACACAGTTAACATTTAATTTCTGTTGTTTTAAAGTTAGATGATAAAGAAGCTAATTTAGAGACAGTATCTTTGATCCCCTAACCTGACGTACAATCATCTAATATATCTCCAGTTATACCAATATGAACAAGAAATGATTTCTGAAACAGAGTTAAATTTTATTTTATTTTTTTAAGTTTTATTTTTTATAAAGGAACATCATGAAATATTTGGCATAAAAATAGAGGAGGTCACAAGATCAAATAACATGCCTCCCTCTAACAGAACAAAGAATCATTGCTCTGAACTAATGAGGAGGTGGCTTGATTAAACAAAAATATTTGGGTTTATTTTGGCTTGATTTAGGTTCTCAGAAATACCATGTTAATGTAGGAAGTCATTTTGAAGATGATTGGGTATGTCAAATTGCTCACCAAATACCTTGAACCTCTTCTGATGGGACATTTTGCTATATCTGAGACAAGCATGATTTTGTTAAACTCCTGAGTCCCATGTTTGGCCACATTAACCTGAGAGCATGATTAGAGTTAGAAAAGCAACTCTAAAAGCTGTCACCTTCCTACTGAACCATATCTGCGGCTCCCCATGTGTCTCTGGATCACATCTGTTTACTGACAGAGGTCCAACCAATGTCCTCATTCACTCACACGCAACATCAGTGAGGGTTGCGTGTGTGTTCTGCCAATATATGTTGGCCCCAAACACAAGTTGTACTACTGTTAGCCTTGAAGTCAGTTCAAAAGTGACCTGGATTCTATCTACTCAACTCTGTACATCTTTATAATTCTCATCCAAGTTACTACCCCTGCAGCTTTACCTTCATGGTGGTAGAAACAAACAAATACTGCATTAGAATTTTATTTTCAGATCTCAAATACAGCTATTTTAAGCTCGCTGAAATAATAAAGTTAGTATATCTAAGCAAAGTAAGCTATTTTGGTAGAGAAGTTAAAATTTACTGGGTAAAAAAGTCTTTCTTTCTCCAAAAGTGTATGAAGGTGCATTTCTTCATAATTTTTTCCCACCAGCCCTTGAGACCCAGAAACAGTTAATTTTTTTAAAAGAGGAGTTTCTTGAGTTAAAAAAAAATAAGTGTGATATATTGCTTCAGATAATTTCAGCATTTTTAATAAAGAATATAGTATGTTTGAATGATGGTACATACAGAATCCAACCTTATTTCCAAATAAATAATTTTGTTTAATGTGCTTTCTTGATGATAGCTAAAAATAAGATCATGTATTTTCCTTTTAAGACTGGCATAGATTTTCTATCCTTTGGTAACTTTTTCTAGTTTTAAAAAAGAACATCAATATGTAACTATGTAACTTTATTTTTACCTAAAGCACATTGTTGCAGAATGGCAGGGATACATAATGATTAACATTATGGTGACCTAGTTTGAGCCGATTCTTTCTTTCTGCCTCTAAGGAAGAGAGAGGTCTGCAAATTACCACAGACCCATGGGGAGCAAATGTAAGCAGAAGTCAAATGACAGCTTGTGATTGCAACCAGGACACCAGTCACACACCAATCTTTGCAAACACATTTATTTATACAGGAAGTAAAATAGACAGAAGCATCTATTTTCAACATAGTATTTCTAAGCTAGAAGTGATGTAGTACATGACTGGTAAATAAATTGAAGAGTAAACTCAGAAATGTTGTTAGATGACTGAGCAATTTTACTTTTCATATATATATCTTATATATATATGTATATATATATATATCTTATATCTAACTTTTTCTTATATATTAGTTTTATAAAGAAAATGCGAACTTCTTAAGGCTAGGTACCATGTAAACTATTCATCTAGTGTGCAGATTACTGTTTCAGTAATCCAAACTATTCATTCAATGTATATTTATTGAGAATCATTTATATACCAGGCACTATAGTAAGTGATGGGGATAGAGTAGTTAATAAGGGGAATGAAGAAGGGAAAGGTCCCTATCCTAGGCAATGAAGTTGTAATCTGTTTTGTAAGTTTGGAAGGAAGAGAGTCATTCTCCTGGCCGAGAGCATGAGGTATTAGGGGTCATTGCCTAGAGAGGGAAGCCTGAAGTTTCCCACCTAATTACTGGATATGTAAGAGTCCTGATTCTGGAATGAAGCATCAGCATGCCTACTTTGTCTTATGACTAAGATATTTTTCTCTCAAACATTATCATCATTTAAAACATTCAACAATTTATCTGCCTGACTTCTTTATTTCCTTTCATAGTTTATTGTCAAGTTGGTTTCCATATAACACCCAGTGCTCATCCCCACAAGTGCCCTACTCCATGCCCATCACCCCCGTTCCCCTCTCCCCCACCCCCATCAGCCCTCAGTTTGTTCTCAGTATTCAAGAGTCTCTCATGGTTTGCCTCTATCCCCCTCCCCAATTATTTTTTCCCCTTCTCCTCCCTCACAGTCCTCCATTAAGTTTCTCCTAATCCACCTATATGTGCAAAGATATGGTATCTGTCCTTCTCTGCCTGACTTATTTCGCTCAGCACAACACCCTCAAGTTCCATGTTGCTACACATGGCCAGATTTCATTCAAGATTTCTCATTGCCATGTGGTATTCCATTATATAGATGAACCACATCTTCTTGATCCATTCATCAGTTGATGGACATTTAGGCTCTTTCCATGATTTGACTATTGTTGAAAGTGGTGCTATGAACATTGGGGTACATGTGCCCCTATGCATCAACACTCCTGTATCCTGTATCCGTTGGGTAAATTCCTAGCAGTGCTATTGCTGGGTCCTAAGGGAGTTCTATTGTTAATTTTTTGAGGAACCTTCACACCGTTTTCCGGAGGGGCTGCACCAGTTTACATTCCCACCAACAGTGTAGGAGGGTGCCCGTTTCTCCACATCCTCACCAGCATCTAGAGTTCTCCTGATTTGTTCATTTTAGCCACTCTGGCAAGCGTGAGGTGGTATCTCAGTGTGGTTTTGATCTGCATTTCCCTGATGACGAGGGATGCTGAGCATCGTTTCATGTGTCTGTTGGCCATCTGGATGTCCTCTTTGGAGAAGCGTCTGTTCATGTCTTCTGCCCATTTCTTCACTAGATTATTTGTTTTTCGGGTGTGGAGTTCGGTGAGTTCCTTATAGATTTTGGATACTAGCCCTTTATCTGATATGTCATTTGCAACTATCTTTTCCCATTCCGTCAGTTGCCTATTAGTTTTATGGATTGTTTCCTTTGCCATGCAGAAGCTTTTTATCTTGATGAAGTCCCAGTAGTTCATTTTTGCTCTTGATTCCCTTGCCTTTGGGGATGTGTCAAGTAAGAAATTACTGCAGTTGAGGTCAAGGAGGTTGTTTCCTGCTTTCTGTTCTAGGGTTTTGATGTTTTCCTGTCTCAGATTCAGGTCCTTTGTCCATTTTGAGTTTATTTTTGTGTATGATGTGAGAAAGTGATCTAGTTTCATTCTTCTGCATGTTGCTGTCCAGTTCTCCCAGCACCATCTGTTAAAGAGGCTGTCTTTTTTCTATTGGATACTCTCTCCCGCTTTGTCAAAGATTAGTTGGTCATACATTTGTGGGTCCCATTCTAAGTTCTCTATTCTATTCCATTGGCCTATGTATCTGTTTTTGTGCCAATACCATACTGTCTTGATGATGACAGCTTTGTAGTAGAGGCTAAAGTCTGGGATTGTGATGCCTCCCCTGTTGGTTTTCTTCTTCAATATTACTTTGGCTATTTGTGGTCTTTTTTGGTTCCATACAAATTTTAGGCTAGTTTGTCCTAGTTTTGAGAAGAATGCTGGTGCAATTTTGATTGGGATTGCATTGAATGTGTAGATTGCTTTGGGTAGTAATGGCATTTTAACAATATTTATTCTTCTGATCCATGAGCATGGATATCTGCCTGACTTCTAAGTCTATCTTTCTCTCACTTGGTTCTAAACTTGAGTGTATAAGAGAAAGGTAGTAATATTGACCCCTTAAAAACCAAAATAGGCTACTTCTGCCACTAACCAGCAGGATGACCTATGGTATATTACTTAACTGTTCAATTTCTTTATCTGAAAATAAGATTAGGAAGTTATTTCTAAATTTCCTGGCTGCTCATTTATTCTGTGATTCTATGATTATTTATGGTAAAAATTGTTTTAAAATGTGATTGATTAAACTTATTTTTTTTTTTACTATTGAGAACATAGAAAATTTGTAGCTTCAAAACTAATTATTGGTTGTGCAGTGCAAGTACTTAGGGCTATGATCAAGTTTGAGAAAATACCTGTCACATAAGGTTTGTTTTACATATGAGCTGTACCATATATACTTGCTCATTGTTGCATTGTTACTAGTTATGCCCTATAAACACAGGAATTCTGGGAAATTTTATTTTGCATGATTTATAAAAATTTTTTAAGTATGACATATATATCACATTTTTTCTCATCTTTTTTATTTATTTACTTTATTTTATTTTATTTTTTTACAAATAGTTTATTGTCAAGTTGATTTCCATATAACACCCAGTGCTCATTCCCATGAGTGCCCTCCTCCATGCCCATCTCCCCCCTCCGCTCCCACACCCATGAGTCCTCAGTTTGTTCTCAGTATTCAAGAGTCTCTCATGGTTTGCCTCCTTCCCTTTCCCCCACCATTTCTCCCCTTCTTCTCCCCCATGGTCCTCCATTAAGTTTCTCCTAATCCTCCTATACGTGCAAATATATGATATTTGTCCTTCTCTGCCTGACTTATTTCACTCAGCATAACACCCTCAAGGTCCATCCATGTTGCTACACATGCACATTTATGACATTTATTCACACTATTATTTTTATTTTATTTTATTTATTTTAGTTTTTAGAACAGTCATTTTTTAAATTTATTTTTAAATTTACATCCAAGTTAGTTAGCATATAATGCAATAATGATTTCAGGAGTAGAATCCAGTGATTTATCTCCTACATATAACACCCAGTGCTCAACCCAACAAGTGTCCTCCCTTATGCCCCTTACCCACTTAGCCCATCACCCAACCCACAACTCCTGCGGCAACCCTCAGTTTATTCTCTGTATTTAAGTTTCTTATGGTTTGTCCCCCTCCCTGTTTTAAATTAGTTTTGCTTCCCTTCCCTTCCCTTCCCTTATGTTCAGCTGTTTTGTATCTTAAATTCCACAAGTGAGTGAAGTCATATGATATTTTCTTTCTCTGACTGACCTATTTCACTTAGCATAATACCTTCTAGTTCTGTCCACATAGTTGCAAATGGAAAGATTTCATTCTTTTTGATGGCTGAGTAATACTTCATTGTGTATATATATATATGTATATATATATATATATATATATACATACCACATCTTCTTTATCCATTTATCTGTCAATGGACATTTGGGCTCTTTCCATACTTTGACTATTGTCAGTAGTGCTGCTATAAACATTGAGGAGCATGTGCCCCTTTGAAACAGCGCACATGTGTACATTGGGTAAATACCTAGTAGTGCAATTGCTGGGTCATAGGGTAGTTCTATTTTTAATTTTTTGAGGAAGCTTCATACTGTTTTCCAGAATGGCTGCACCAGTTTGCATTCTCACCAGCAGTGCCAAAGAGATCCTCTTTCTCTGCATTCTTGCCAACATCTGTTGTTGCCTGAATTGTTAATTTTAGCCGTTCTGACTGGTGTGAGGTGGTTTTATTTGTATTTCCCTGATGAGTGATGTTGAGTATTTTTTCATGTGTCTGTTAGCCATCTGGATATCTTTAGAAAAGTGTCTGTTCATGATTTTTGCCCATTTCTTCACTGGATTATTTGATTTTTGGGTGTTGAGTTTGATACATTCTGTATAGATTTTGGATACCAACCTTTTATCTGATATGTCATTTGCAAATATCTTCTCCCATTCCATCAGTTGCCTTTTAGTTTTGTTGATTGTTTCCTTCTCTGTGCAGAAGCTTCTTATCTTGATGAGGTCCCAATAGTTCATTCTTGCTTTTGTTTCCCTTGCCTCTAGAGATGTGTCAAGTAAGAAGTTGCTGTGGCTGAAGTCAAAGAGGTTGTTGTTTATTTCCTCCTCTAGGATTTTGATGGCTTCCTGTCTTGCTTTGAGGTCTCTCATCCATTATGAGTTTATTTTTGTGTGTGATGTAATAAAGTGGCCCAGGTTCATTCTTCTGCATGTGCTGTCCAGTGTTCCCAGCACAATTTGTTGCAGTTACTGTCTTTATTCCATTGAATATTATTTCCTGCTTTGTCAGAGATTAGTTGGCCATATGTTTGTGAGTCCATTTCTGGGTGTTCTATTCTGTCCCATTGATCAAAGTGTCTGTTTTTGTGACAGTACCATACTGTCTTGATGATTATAGCTTTGTAATACATCTTATAGTCCAGGATTTCGATGCCTCCAGCTTTGGTTTTCTTTCTCAGGATTGCTTTGGCTATGTGGGGTCTTTTCTGTTTCCATACAAATTTTAGGATTGCTTGTTCTAGCTCTGTGAAGAATGCTGGTGTTATTTTGATAGGGATTGCATTGAATATGTATATTGCTTTGGGTAGTATTGATTTTTTAACAATATTTGTTTTTCCAATCAATGAAGATGGAATACTTTTCCATTTGTGTGTGTGTGTGTGTGTGTGTTTGTCTTCTTCAATTTTTTTCACAGCTTTAAGTGTATAGATTTTTCAAATCTTTGGTTAAATTTATTCCTAGGTATTTTATGGATTTTGGTGCAATTATAAATGGGATTGATTACTTGATTTCTCATTGTTGCTTCATTATTATGGTGTATAGGAATGCAACTGATTTCTGTCAATTGATTTTATATCCTGAGACTTTGCTGAATTCATGGATCAGTTCTAGAAGTTTTTTGAAGGAATCTTTTGGGTTTTCCATATAGAATATCATTTCATCTGTGAAGAGTGAAAGTTTGACCTCCTCTTTGCCGATTTGGATGACTTTTATTATTTTGTGTTGTCTTATTGCTGAAGCTAGGACTTCCAATACTATTCTGAATAACAGTGGTGAGAGTGGGCATCGCTGTCATGTTCCTGACCTTAGGGGGGAAGCTCTCAGTTTTTCCTCATTGAGGATGATATTAACAGTGGGTCTTTTATATATGGATTTTATGATCTGGAGGTATGATCCTCTATCCCTTCTATCCTTCTATCCCTACTTGAGGGTTTTTGTCAAGAAACCATTTGTCAAATGCTTTCTCTGATTCTATTGAAAGGATGATGTGGTTCTTGTCTTTTCTTTTATTAATGTGATATATAACATTGATTGCTTTGCAGATATTGAATTAGTCCTTAATCTCACATATAAATCCTGCTTAGTCATGGTGAATAATTTTTTAACTGTATTGTTGGACCCGGTTGGTTGGTATCTTGTGGAGGCTTTTTGCATCCAGGTTCATCAGGGAAATTGGTCTGAAGTTCTCCTTTTTAGTGGGGTCTTTGTCTGGTTTTGGAATCAAGGTAATGCTGGCTTCATAGAAAGAGTTTGGAAGTTTTCCTTCCATTTCTATATTTTGGAACAGTTCAAAAGAATAGGTGTTAACTCTTCTTTAAATGTTTGGTAGAATTCCCCTGGAAAGCCATCTGGCCCTGGATTCTTGTTTTTTGGGAGATTTTTTTTATTACTAATTCTATTTCTTTACTGTTTATGGTCTGTTCAAATTTTCTATCTCTTCTTTTTTTAATGTTTATTTTTGAGAGAGAGGGAGACAGAGTGTGAGCAGGGGAGGAGCAGAGAGAGACACACACAAAATCCAAAGCAGGCACTAGGCTATGAGCTGACAGCACAGAACCTGTTGCCAGGCTCGAACTCACAAACTGTTGAGATTTGACCGGAGCCAAAGTTAGAGGCTTAACTGACTGAGCCACCCAGGTGTCCCTTCTATTTCTTCTTCTTTCAGTTTTGTAGTTTATATGTCTAGGAATTTGTCCATTTCACCAGTTTGCTCAGTTTATTGGCATATAGTTGCTCATAATAATATGTTATTATTGTTTGTTATTTCTGCAGTGTTGGTTGTGATCTCTCCTCTTTCATTCTTGATTTTATTTATTTGGGTCCTTTTTTTCTTTTTGATCATACTGGTTATGGGTTTATCAATTCTGTTAATTCTTTCAAAGAACCAGCTCCTGGTTTCATAATTGTGTTCTACTGGTTTTTGGTTTTGATAACACTGATTTCTGCTCTAATCTCTATTATTTTTTTATCTTTTCTTCTTCTTCTTTTTTTCTTTTCTGTTCTTTATCCAGCTTTTTGAGGTATAAGGTTAGGTTGTGTATCTGAGATCTTTCTTCCTTCTCTAGGAAGGCCTGGGTTGCTATATAATTCCCTCTTATGACCGCCATTGCTGCGTCCCAGAGGTTTTGGGCTGTGGTGTTATCATTTTCATTGGCTTCCATGTACTTTTTAATTTTCTCTTTAACTTCTTGGTTAGCCCATTCATTCTTTAGTAGGATGTTCTTTAGTCTCCAAGTATTTTTTGTCTTTCCACATTTTTTCTTGTGGTTAATTTTGAATTTCATAATGTTGTGGTCCAAAAGTATGCATGGTCTGATCTCGATCTTTTTGTACTTATTGAGGGCTGATTTGTGTCCCAGTATGTGATCTATTCTGGAGAATGTTCCATGTGCACTCGAGAAGAATGTGTATTCTGCTGCTTTAGGATGAAATGTTCTGAATATATCTGTTAAGTCCATCTGGTCCAGGGTGTCATTCAAAGTCATTGTTTCTTTGTTGATTTTCTGTTTAGATGATCTGTCCAATGCTGTAAGTGAGTGTTGAAGTTCTCTACTATTATGGTATTATTATCAATGAGTTTGTTATGTCTGTGATTAACTGATTCATATATTTGGGTGTATTCACATTTGGAGCATAAATGTTTACAAGTGTTAGATCTTCTTGGTGGATAGACCCCTTAATTATGATATAATGCCCTTCTTCGTCTCTTGTTACAGTCTCTATTTTAAAATCTAGATGGTCTGATAGAAGTATGGCTTCTCAGCTTTCTTTTTTTGGTGACTGTTAGCATGATAGATGGTTTTCCACCCCCTTATTTTCAATCTGAAGGTGACTTTAGTCTCAAGTGGGTCTCTTGAAACAGCATATAGATGGATTTTGTTTTCTTATCCATTTTGTTACCCTGTGTCTTTTGATCTGAGCGTGTAGTCCATTGACATTTAGAGTGAGTACTGAAAGATATGAATTTATTGCCAATGTGTTGCCTGTAGAGTTGGAGTTTCTGGTTGTGTTCTCTGGTCCTTTTTAGTCTTTATTGCTTTTGGTCTTTTTTGTTTTGTTTCGTCTTTTCTCCCCATCAGAGAGTCCCCCTTAAAATTTCTTGCAAGGCTGGTTTAGTAATCACAAACCCCTTTAGTTTCTGTTTGTCTGGAAACTTATTATCTCTCCTTCTATTTTGAATGACAGCTTTGCTGGATAAAGAATTCTTGGCTGCATATTTTTCTGATTCAGCACATTGAATATATCCTACCAGTCCTTTCTGGCCTGCGAAGTTTCTGTGGATAGGTCTGCTGTGAACCTGATCTGTCTTTCCTTGTAGGTTAAGGACGTTTTTCCCTTGCTGCTTTCGTGATTGTTTCCTTGTCTGTGTATTTTGTGAATTTGACTGTTTTATGCCTTGTTGATGGTAGGTTTTTGTTGAATCTAATGGGAGTTTTCTGTACTTCCTGGATTTTGATGTCTGTGTGTTTCCCTAGGTTATGAAAGTTTTCCACTATTATTTGCTCACTTTCTACCCTTTTTTATCTCTTTTCATCTTCTGGGACCCCTATGATTCAGATGTTATTCCTTTTAGTGAGTAACTGAGTTCTCTAATTCGTATATCTTGCTCTTTTGCCTTAGTTTCCCTCCTTTTTCTGCTTCATTATTCTCCATAAGTTTGTCCTCTGTAGCGCTGATTTGGTGCTCTGCTTCCTCCATTCTTGCTGCTGTGACATCCATTCGGTTGCATCTCAGTTGTAGCATTTTAAATTTCTCCCTGACTAGACTTTACTCTTTTATCTCTATAGAAAGGGATTCTATGCTTTTTTTCAACCCCAGCTAGCATTCTTATTATTATGATTCTAAATTCTGGTTTAGACCTATTGCTTAAGTCCCTGGCTGTCATTTCTTCCTCTTCTTTCTTTTGGTGTGAATTCCTTCATTTCATCATTTTGGAGGAAGAAAAATAATATAAATTTTAAAAATAAATTAAAAATTAAAAACAACACAAAAAAAATCAAGTAAAGGATGCTAGATCCTAGGTGTGTTGTGGTCTGATTGTTGAAAAAAGCTTGATAAAATAGAGGAAAAAAGGAAAGAGTAGAAAAGAAAAAAAAGAAAACATTTGAAAATTAAGAAAAGTGAATACAAGAAAACAGAATAATATGAAATGATGAAAGTAAAATAGAATTTTAAAAATTTACAAAAAATAGTAGGAAAGAATTAAGGAAAAAATCTTTTTTTATAAAAATGGTAAATGAAAAGAATTTTTTTCTCTTCGTGTATTCAAGAAAAAGAAAAGAAAACGGATAGACCAGTGAACATTATGAAATATGATTGAAATTACATCGAGTTTCCTCTAAAAGCCATACTATGAAGCACTTTGTAGTCCATAAACTAAGCAGTTGGAGAGACTTGTGGTGTTCTTCAACGGCGCATTTGGTAATGTTGGGTGGGGCTTGGTGTAATGGCTCCATTTTTTAGTAGATAGCCCTGCTAGCTTACTGTGGTGGATCGTTGTGGCACATGTACTGCATGTATATGCATGCATGGGAGGGGTGAAAATGGAGCCACCCAGCTACCCAGTCTCTAGTATCAGAACTCTGTGCTCTCACCAACTGGCAATCAAACACCCCTCCTTCGTCTCCAGCTTCCATTTACTCCCCACTTCCACCCTGTCAGTGACCAAGCCATTAGCCTGCTGGTGGCACCTCCCTTCCAAGTTTTATCTCAGATGGGGCTGTGCTTCCAAAACCCTCACTTCTGAGGGCCCTGTGGCTTGGACCTACTCCAACCCTCTGGGGGGGGGTCTCCCCGAGCAATGGCCAGGTGCTGGCCTGCCCCCAGGAACTTTCGCTCACCTGGGCTGCTGCAGATT
This sequence comes from Hyaena hyaena, assembly GCF_003009895.1. Classification (NCBI taxonomy): domain Eukaryota; kingdom Metazoa; phylum Chordata; class Mammalia; order Carnivora; family Hyaenidae; genus Hyaena; species Hyaena hyaena. The sequence continues at coordinate 812,166 of NW_024081195.1, forward strand.
TCCAGAGACTTTGACTGGGTGCCAGCATGCCCCAGAAAAAGTTTGCACGGTCATGTAGCAGCAGCATTTCAGGGATTATGGTAAATCACAGTATATATCTGGTGCCAGACTTCACCTTTAAAGTCCTTGTTCCAACACCAGCAAAGTGGCTGTTCTCTGGTGTCTGCAGAGACCTTAGCCTGTGGGGAGGCAGAACAGTCTCTATCAAATGTCCTCTTCACAGTGAAACTACCTCTCCCTGTGTGGCCTGAGGACCTCTCAGACCTTGCTACCTGTTCCTAGGTATTCACCCTTCCCACCAGAGATCTGCCAGGTATTGAACTGTAGAGTATCAGACTTTATACTCCCCTGTTTATAGAGTCTTAATTGTAGTTAAGCCCTCTCCTTTCTCCTTTCTCCCTTTCTTGTTAAGTCCTTTATGGGTGTTTCCACTCTTTCTCTTTCTCTCCAGCTGCTTTCAGGGGGAGTGCTTTTCCTGTACTTTCCCCCCATCTCCATCCTTTCTCCATAAGCAAAAACAGCTCCCTGCCTTCCGCAGCTTCTCTCCCTCCCTGTGCCACATATCTGCCAAGTTCTGTGGTTTAAGTTGTGCAGATTGTTTGTGTTAGTCCTCAGATCAATTTTCTAGGTGTGCAATATGGTTTGGTGTTGATCTAGCTGCATTTCAGGGAGAAAAGATGTAAAAAATACTTCCATGCTGTTCTGCCATCTTGGCCCCTCCTCCTGTATTTTTTTTAAGTTTATTTATTTTGAGAGAGAGAGTGTGTGTGTGTGTGTGCGCCTCGGTGAGAGGAGGGGCAGAGAGAGAGGGAGAGAGAGAGAATCTGAAGCAGGCTCCATGCTGTCAGCACATAGCCTGATGTTCAAACTCAGAGACTGTGAGATCATGACCTGAGCCAAAATCAAGCGTCAGACACTTAAGTGACTGAGCCACCCAGGCAACCCTGTATTATTTAATATATTCCTAAAGAAAACTACATCCCTTTTGATAACAAATTGATAAGAACCAAATCTTTTTTTTCCAATTTACATGTGCTATGATTAGAAAAATTTTCCACAGGCTAGTTTCTTGGTCCTCTTCCATTGTCCACATACTACCAATTGACATTGGAAGTGTGTGAAATTGACCTTGTGAATAGAAGAGGATAAATATATAAGGTGAAAGGCTTATTTGTTTAAAATAATAATTTTACACTAAAAGGATGCTTATATGACAAAGTCATGTTATGATAATCTTTGCCCTTGACCTTTCTACTATGATGTCAGGTGGTAGGAATATTCCTGGAAGCCATTCCCATAATAATATATGTAGGAATAATTTAACTACACATAAAGTAAATATTAACTACATCAATATATGCCGCTAAACTCAAACTAAGTGTATTTTCAAGTTGGGTTCCCCTTAGCTGGATCTCAAGTATGCCCAGGACCACTCCAGTGCCATGCAACACAAGGATAAATATGACAGATGGTGTCATGGACCAAATTGTGTCCTTTAAAAAAATCATATATTGAAGTCCTAACCACTAATGTAACTATACTTGAAGATAAGGTTTATGAAGAGGTAACTAAGCTTAAATAAGGCCATAAGGGTAGGTCCTAATCCAACAGGACTGATGTCCTTATAAGAAGAGGAAGAGACACTATGGATATTTGTGTATACATAGAGGATATGCCGTGTGAAGACATAATGAGAAAGTGGCCATCAGAAAGCCAGGGAGAGAGGACTTAAGAAAACCAAACCTGCCAACACCTTGATATTGGATTTCCAGCTTTCAGAAATGTGAGAAAATAAATTCATATTGTTTAAGGCACCCACTCAGTGATATTTTGTTATAGCAACCCTAGCAGACTAAGACAGGGGGGAAGTTAAATGGAAGAAGTCCATGATCTTAATTGATTTTGATTAAAATATCTTAATCCTAAATTTTGCACAAAAATATGACTGAAGTTCTGCTTCCATTCAAACTCTAGCAACACACAAGAGAACATTGACTCCACCCAAACAATGAGAAAAATCTGTGCAATCTACAAACTCACAACTTTTCTTGAGCCTATCAGAGAGTGATATGGTAAGGCAACTAGGTGGATTGAATTCCAAAGGTTGATAAGCTCCTTCTATGAAACGGGGACATATGAAGTATTTCACCTTTGACAGAGCCTTGGAGGCAGAGACAGCCACCATAAAAAAAAAAAAATGGATAAGAAGAGTGGTGCCTGGGTTGCTCAGTTGGTTCAGCATCCAACTCTTAGTTTCAGCTCAGATCAAGATCTACATGCTGAACTTGGAAACTGCTTGAGATCTCTCTCTCTCTCTCTCTCTCTCTCTCTCTCTCCTCTGCCCCTCTCCCCACACCTCCCCAAATAAGGAAATAAATTGTTAAAGAAAAAAAGAGAGGATGAGAAGAAAACAGATGAAAACTCAACAAATTCTCAATGGCAGAGTCCAGGTTAGCTTGATGGTTTAGAACAGGGGCCAGCAAACCTCAGCCCATGAGCCAAATCCAGCTTTCTGTTTTTTTTTTATAGTCTTGAATCATTGGGAAAAACTCAAAAGAATAATATTTTGTGATATATGAAAATTATGTCAAATTTAAATTTTAGTGTTTTTAAATAGTGTTTAGTGTTTTTTGGAACACAGCCACCTGATTGTTTACTTATTGTCTATGTCTGCTCTTGTACTATAATGGCAGAGTTGATTAGATGCAACAGACTGTATGTTCCACAAAGCCTAAAATATTTACTATCTGGATTTCTACAGGAAACATTTTTTGACCCCTGATTTAGAGACCTATGAGCTCATGACAACGAGAAGTTGCACTTACTTTTCCATGTCAGATCTTTACCATGTTCTTATGAGAAAGATTGGGGCAGGGCAGGAGAACAGAAAAGTCCCTTGGTAACACACAGATATAAAACTACTTCCTCTTCCCCAGAACTTTCTCTTCTATGAGGCAAAAGTGGGAGTGCCAGGCGAGTGCCAGGAAACCCTTCCACCTTCTAGGTCAGTAAAAGATTCAATACCTCTGAGGGAAGGGTAGTAGTAAAACTCACCCAACACTAAGGGAGATATGGGAAACCTTTATACTCCCTCAGTCTCTGATCTTCACTGAGGAAGAGGTAGAAGCAAAAGGCATCTATTGCTTTTGGAGAGTAAGGAAATACTTTCATGCCCTGGATTCTATATTTAAACAAAATAGAGATCTGCTACCCCTGGGTGAGAGGACTAATAAATTCCTCTTGCATAATACCTCTCAGCTATACATGAAGTGTTAGGATGCAATAGGGGGAAGGGGTAGATATGCCAAGTAAGTCCCTCTTCTGAGACACAGATGCACAGAACCTGCCCAGAGGCAGAACTGGAACAATAGAGAATTATGCCTACCCACCATGAGCCTCATACTAATACCTAGCAGTAACAATCTACTAGTTGGGGAGAGACAAGAACATACAAAGAGGCACTCTGTATGGTGCAGGTGTATAGGATTTGCTGAAAGGCATTGGTTGAACAGGTACAGTAGAAAAGAAAAAACCTCCAGCACTACAGCTCATGCATTAGGTACAAAATAGCAGCTGACCACCACTGGAGAATTTGAAATCTGTGGTGCATTGAAAGTAACTCAATCAACAGCAAGCCCAAACTCAGTTCAAGTATTGAGTAAATTGACTTAACTCCCTAAATTAACAGTGGTTCATAAGAAGTATGTTCTGTTCCAACTATAAGTACTATTTACCTCAGTTTTACTGGTTTTTGTTTTTGTTTTTACACAAAATATTGAAGTTACTACAGAAAATTTTGATACATATTTAAAAAGCAAGGGGAAAAAATGACCTATTGTCAAAAGAAAAAGTAGTCAATAAAAGCAGAGATGACTTACACGTTAGAACTATCAAAAACATTAAATAATTATAATCAACATGTTAAAAGTCTTATAGAGAAGATGAATAAAATGAATAAACACATAAGAAATTGCAGTAAAGAGATGGAAACTTAAAAAAATTTAAATGGAAATCCTATAAATAATTCAAATAATAGAACTGAGTAAGTCCTTTGACAGGTTAATTAGCAGACTAGACACAGCAGGACAAATTAGCAGGGATAGTCAGTAAAAATTATCCAAATTGAAACACAAAGAGAAAAAGTAGAAAAGTGCATCAAAGAGCTCTTGCCCACCATCTGGCTAACTTGTGTAAATGGAGTCTCAGAAGGGGAAAAGAAAAAGTGAGGTGGAAGAAATATTAGAACAATTAATGGCAAGAATTTCTCCAGATTAATGAAGACAACAAACCACAGATCCATGAAACTCAGAAAAACCCACAGAAGATACATACAAAGAAAAACACAACTAGGCATATCTTAATCATACGCTATAAACGGGAAAGAAAGAGGACATCTTAAATGTAGCCAGAATGAAAGAATTTACTGCATACAGGCAAATAAGAACAATAGTAAACTTCTTGTCAGTGACTATGCATATCAGAAGACAATGGAGCATGATCTTTTAAGTACTGAAAGGTGGTGATGGGGGAAACTTCAACCAGAGAAGACACAAATTACGAATTATGAATGTGAAGAATGAAAGAGAAGTCATTGGTATAGATAGTGCAGACATAAAAAGGACAAGAAGAAACTATTTTCTGTGTTTTCCATTTCTACTTCATGTATATAGATTTGACACCTTAGATGAAAAGGACAAATTCACTAAAGGCAAAAATTCCCAACTCCTTACAAGAAAAAAAAAAGAGATAATTTGAATAGCCCCATTCTTATTGGTGTATTTTGCTAAACATTTAAGGAAGAAATAATACCAACTTTACATAAAATCTTTTAGAATATAGAAGAGGGAACCCTTCCCATCACATTTTATGAGGTCAGCATTCCTGTGACACCAAAACCATGGATCAATATTCCCCAAGCACAAAGAAACAAAAATTTTCAAAATATTAGTAAACCAAATCCTACTATAAAGATGTGGTGGGGTTTATCCCCAGTATGTAGTTGGTTTTAATTAAATAATCAATCAATGTAATTTACCATCTCCATATACTGATAAGAAAAACCAAATGTTCATCTCCATAGATGCAGGAAAACATTGGACTAAGTTGAACAACCGTCAGTAGTAGGGTCTGCAAATTAGAATGCAAAAAAACTTTCACAACTTGATAAATAGCATCTACAAAACAGCTGAAGATAACATCATATTAAATGATGAAAGAATGAATGCTTTCCCTCTAAGATAGGAAACAAGTCAAGGATGTCCACAAAGGCATACAGGTAGGAAAGAAAGAAAAAAAAGTTTTTATATCAAAATGACCTCATTATCTGTGTGGAATATCTAAGGAATTTATTTAAAAAATTAAAACTAATAAGTGACAGTAGCAAGGTCAAGACACAATTTTGCAAAAAACAAAGTCAAAGTCACTATACTGCCTGATTTTAAGATTTAATATAAAGCTACAATAATAAAAACCAGTATGATACTAGAGAAAGAATAGACATAGATCAATTGAACATAATAGAGAGTCCATATATACTAAATCAGAAGCATCTTAATAAGATTCACAGGTAATTCATATGTACACTCAATTTTGAGAAGCATTAGGCTAAAATAAGAAGAATCAATGGTGTCAATCTACAATAGAAATTATCTTACTGGTTCACATCTCTTAAAAAGATTTTACCATAGACTAGCTCCTCAAATCTCCAACTTAAGTGTTATCCTTGATTTCCCCCCTTTCCTTACCTGCTCCTCCAACATCTTATTAATCAGCAAGTTCTGTTTGTTCATACCTCCCAAACAGGTCTCCATCCATGTCCCTATTCCATGGCCACCTTATTCCAAGACACTATTTCCTTTCCTATACTACTGTGACCTCCTGATTTTTTGATCCTTCTTTTACCTCTATAGGCAATTTATAAAACAGATGGAGTGATCTTCATGGAGTTTGTGTTCTAGTGGAGAAGATAAAATAAGCATGTAAGTAAATAAATGAAAATAATCATTATTAACTGTAATAAATGCAAAGAAGGATATCAATATGGTGATGTGATAAACAGAGAGGAGGCTACTTGCCTCCTGTATATGGAAACTATTTAAGTAAGCTTGGGTTGTCATAACGAAACATCAGACTGGGTGGCTTGAACAACAAAACATATTTTCTCACATTTCTGGAGGCTGGAAGTCCAAGATCAAGGTTACCTCAGGGTAGGTTTCTGGTGAAACCTTTATTCCTGCTTTCTGGAGAGTTAGTTTTTTTGCTGTGTTCTCACCTGGCCTTTCCTCTGTGCTGGGGGTGGGGGAAAGCAGGGAACATACTCTTTTATCTCTTCTTATAAAGATGCCAGTTCAATCAGATTAGGGCTCTTACGACCATTTAACCTTAATTACCTCTTTATAGGCTCCATCACCAACAGTAATATTGGAGTTAAGGCTTCCATACATGAAATTGGGTAGGTGGAGATACAATTTAATCCATTACAGGGAGATTGGGAAGGCTGGCATCTGAGGATCTGAGGTTTGATTGAGGTGGAACCAACCATGTAAAGAATTAGGACAAAACCATCACTGGTAGAGGGAACCCATGGACCTAAGGCACCGTTAAGTATTGGAGCTTTGGATTATCAGGAGGAAAAGTAAATCCAGCTGCTTCCCTCTTGGTCAGAGGTGAGAGGTTACAATCATACCTTTAATCTTCATATTTCTATTCAAAAGTCACTCTACCAGCATTTGGAATTGGCATTTGGACAAGGACAGAAAGAAAACAAGAAAACAATTACAGGCAGGTAGGAATTGCAACTTTATTTCCAATCCAGAGCTAAGATCTCTCCCTGAGACGGCTTCACTTAAAAGCCACTTCAGGAGGGCCTGGGTGGCTCAGTTGGTTAAGAGTCCGACTTCGGCTCAGGTCATGATCTCACAGTTTGTGGGTTCGAGCCCCGCGTTGGGCTCTGTGCTGACTGCCAGCTCGGAGCCTGGAGCCTGTTTCTGATTCTGTGTCTCCCTCTCTTTCTGGCCCTCCCCTGCTCACACTGTCTCTCTCTCTCTCAGAAATAAATAAAAAACATGAAAAAAAATTTTTAAAAAGCCATTTCAATGAAGGATAACTTCTTGGGGCATTTCATTAAGTATTTGATGGCTATATCCCTGTTCCACTGGTGGTAATTTAGAAGCATTTCCAGTGATGCCTGGGTGGCTCAGTATGTTAAGCTTGATTTGGGCTCAGGTCATTATCCCAAGGTCTTGGGATGGAGTTCTCCATCAGGCTTCTGGCTGTGCATGGAGCCTGATTAAGATTCTCTCTCTTTCTCTCCCTCTGCCCCACTCCCCCGCCTGCACTCTCTCTCTCTCTTTCTAAAATTAAATAAGTAAGTAAGTAAATAAATAAATAAAAGCATTACCTTGAAGGAAAATGCCTTAGACAGTTCTAAAATTCTCATTGGCTGATATACATGGAAATTCTTAATCTTAGATTAAGTCAGCTGAAAAATATTTGACATCACATGTCAGCAAAAACTTCTTATGGGCGCTGCCTGCAACTTTCCACTGTTTACCTAAGCAGCACCCAGCAGACTATAGTTGATACGTGCTCCAAGGCAGGAATGGGGAATATGAAACACTGAAATTTTTTGACATTTATTCAACCACACCCCATTTTCATTATCTCCACACAGGGAGGTGAACAGAGAGAACTAAATACTACAATAAGCATGATTTGTGCTTGATTCACTCTTTTCCCACTTAGTGTAACTGTCAACAGCATCACAGTGATATAAATAAACATTTTGCTCAATTCAGACCCAAGGAAGGGTTTCTTTCATGGCAGGTCCTTAAGGGATTGAAGTCTTAATTCACTCAGACTCTCCAAAAATGTCCTAGTATTACTTTCTAGCAACCATCTGATCTGACCAAAAATCATATTTTAAAAAATTATCTTAAATATTACTATAGTGCATAGATTCCGTAGTTTGTTAAAAAGTTTGTATTATTATTACAAAAATAATACACACTATATGTTCTATTGCCAATGGATAAGTTGTATTCTTTGATAGATTCTATCTTATACTCCTTTGGTATACAGTATTATTGGTTGGTTTCCTAAAGGAACAGCCAAAAAATATTAAAATCTAACTTTATTTACATTGCATTCTGTGCTGACTCTACTTATATAAATGATAAATAGAATAGAACTATGTTACTTACTAGTTTTTTGTGGTTTAATTTGTACTTAATTGGACAAAACTGAAAGAGGCCTTTAAAAAACCCTCTGAAAATCATTTGATTTTAACTATTACAATCAAATAGAATCTTACACTTAAGATCCTGTGAAATGTAAAAATATCTAGTTACACATGAACCGGAACTTTTAAAGTTTGTGTATGTATGTTAAAATAAAATGCTTGTTTATTTCAACTCAGCTTCATTTTAGTAGATGTCATTTTTCCATTCTGTTAAAATCATTAATAATAATTTAAGTAATTATTTAGTGAAACAGATTATCTTAAAACAAAGGCTGTGGAATGATTAGTTTTAAGTGACACTTATTCAGTTGAAAAATCCACTTTCTGTAAATGTTTTCAACAAAACCTGTATATTCTTCTTGTTTTTCTCCAAAGACCAATTTTGGGATCCTTTTGTGTTTTTGGTTTGTCCTAATAATTTTTTTTCTTACAAATAATTCCAAGTTTACTTTATTACAGATGGTATTTGTCTATAGCCAAAAATACTTTCCAAAATGCATCCTAACTCAATAAACTAGTTTAAAAAGCATCTTTAATGAAAACAAACAGTCAAAACAGATTAACAAGAATCAAAACCCCTAAGAGCATTGTTAACTGGCTATTTTCACCTCACTAGTCCTAGTTTCTTTTTTTTTTTTTTATAATTAATCTAGGATACAAATGTGTAGGAAATAGAAAATCAATTGTGTGACCATATACATGATTTAATGGGACATGGTGACCTGAAAGGCTGTTACCTGTATTGTGTTAAAAACAAAATTTTGCACATCTCTCTGAACTGCACCAGATAAAACTTATCATTGAGTTTTAATACAATTTATATCAACAAACATGAAATAGTTTCAGCTAAAACCCTGGACCAGTGGTTGAATCAGCAGAAAAATTAAATTCTCTACACTCAGAACTTATCTTTAGATTTTTATATCACCATAAAGCTATGTTTTTAAAAAGATATCTTGCATGCCTACTACTTATGAGTCAGTGATGTAGCTATTGAGGAATAAAATATCTATGATATATCATATATTATATAATGCATGTTACATATGTCGTATAATATGTATGTTATATAATGAACAAAATATATATGGTTTCTACAATCATTAATTAAATATATAAGCATCTGAAAGATTGTTTCATTCCTAATCCTCTTTTATCAATTTTAAGGGCAATGAATTGTCTTTATGAAAAGATTGTCATTAGAATTTAAGAAAATGAAATAAAAATGCCATTTAAAAAACATGTTAAACCAGCAGTGCTAAGTTGTTCTGAACATGTACTGCCACCCAATGGAGAGGTGCCCTAATGGCAATAGTATGTAGGTTTGGAGACCATACATCCTTTTGTGGAAGTAATACCATGTGCAAATAAATCACTCATTGTGGTAGTTTTTTTTGGTTTAGAATGAACTAGATTGCCCTTGGGGAGGGAGTGATGGCAAACTTTAGCTAAAAATATTTTCTTCTCCAAACCCAGAAAAACAAAACAAAAAAAACCTTATTCAAAATCTGATCTGGGGTGACTGTAGTGAAACTGTGAAATTGCCTATAAATATCTTCAGTGATATGAAGTACCAGTGTCTGTCTCATGGAAACATTACCAACATGCAAATAGTAACCTTTTCGTGTTATGTAAAAGCTGTATCATGAATTGAGGCTGGGGGGAAAATGGTGTAGATCACAGGTCTTCTGCTGTAGATCTCTACATTTTCAATCTGATTCTTTTGTTTTGTGTTTTGTTTGTTTGTTTGTTTGTTTTGTTTTGTTTTGTGGAATCAGCCCGGTTCTTATGTGCCAAGGATAGTTTGTAAAGAATTCTGACTGCTCAAGAAGAGGCATGGATTAGAGTCCCTCGGGTCCCTTCCACCTTCATGATTACATTTTCAATGTCATTGTTCAAGCCTCTGACAAAAAGTATTTAAAGAGGGAAAAAATATAATTCACCTCAAAAGTTTTTAAAATGACTTACATTAGGTGCCTTTTAAAAGATGTTGAATAGGCATTTTCACATTTTTATTGACCCAGAACTTAAGATAACCAGCATATTGTCCCCTGGCAAATTTTTAGGTAAAAAGATGTGCTGATGCAGAGGCTTGCTTTGTTTAGCAAATCCACCACTCAGTAATTTCAAGTTCAATGATAATGTTGCTCTTTATGTTCAAAATGCCACTTTCATTTTTCACTTAGGCCAAGTTAACAGAGAGGTTTTGAGCTATTGGATGGGACCCTAGCACATAGGAAGCAGGACTTTTTTTTTTTTTTTTTTTTAACTTTAGCTGTTAAAAGGGTCTTATCTTAATAGTATCATTTTGGGCTTGCTGCAACATTCTCCAAAGCAGCAATTGCATTACTGAATTTACTGTTTGGTTACTTTAGCACCTAGTCCAAAGGGAATAATTATATAATAATGCATATTATATGACTACTTGTTATAGTATGGAATGTGACAATAGAGATTAAATTGTCTCTAAATTGTTTTAATGAAAAATGATACGTTAAATTTCTTGGATAGATTTCCTGAACAAGTGATTAAAGCTGTGCTTTGTGTAGGCTTTATAGAATTTTTCTGTTTATTGACGTGTCAGAAATGATAAACAGCACTGAGTCATTCAACAAACATCTGTTGTATAACTATTATGTGCTCTGTGTAGATATCTCGTGGATATCTTTACATGTGTATATAAAAATAAGTAACAAAACAGAACCTCTGCCCTGATAGGGAGGAACACTATTATGGCTTGGTCAGCAAGTATTGATTTAAAGCCTAAGACAGAAGTTTGTCCAAAATATGAATCCCATGTACTGGATGCAGAAGTGATGAGACATTACATTAATTGACCATCAAGTGAATTGGTACATTGTTGCTATAAATGAAAATTACTCTGTTCCATTAAAAAATTACTATTGCATTTTCTTACAAAAATTATTCCAAGGATAGCATCCTTTAGCCAGAAGAAAGTTTCCTGTGATCAAATCAGATGACTTTAATAATGATAAGATACTCTACTAAAAAAGTTTTAAATGTTGTAAGTATGTTAGATACATAGTGATACTCTCATGACAAATTAAACACATGGGAATATAATTACTTTGCTGGATCCTCATTAATAAATTTGTCTCAAAAGAAGTTGCTAAAGGACTACAGGGGAATCTAGATGTCTATTTTACATAAAGGGCTACAGGGGAATCTAGATTCCTACTCAACATTCTCTTCTGTCTCACTTGCAATTCACTGGGATTGACAATCACTGGAGAAGTACATGTAAATCTTGACCCTGCTTTTGTCTTGCTCAAGTCACAAAAGAATCTGTCCTACCCCCTGTTTATCTTACTCTTAGCCAAATTATCCCAAGTGCAGAAGTCACTTCCATTTTAATTCTTACAAACTCCTCAGAGTACTAGTTAAAAAATTCCCTTTTACATTAATAGCTCTCAAATGACCTTGGAGTTGAAAACTTTCTAAAATTGCCCAACTGACTCCCAGAGAGTAATTTGTGAAGAGGAAGTTACTGGTTTTGATCTGTGTGGGGTCCACTGTGTAGGTCAGAAAGTGAGTGGACTAATAAATATCTTTAGACTATTCATATTTTGGATCTTCATGGACTGTTCATATTTACAGGATTAGAGTTAATTCAATTTGCCTAATTTTTTTCTATTATCTCTAACTTTGACTCCATCATTAATAACATCAATTACACATCCACTGTTTGTAAAACCCTCTGTCTTCCTTCTAGTTTTCTAATCCCTTTTAAGGGAGATATTTTGTTTTCTTTTGACAAAATTTATATCTGTTCTTCTCCCTTCCAGTGGACTGAGAAAACAAAGTGTTCTATGGGGGAGAATATTTAATGTGAAAAGATATCTATTCTGGGAGCTCATCTGGACTTTCTAATTTAGACATTATATAATAAAATTTATTATTTTGGAGGATAAAAAGGAGTGTTTGGATTATTTTAATAAATCAGTCCTCTATGAATGGGCAAAGAACACAACTAGTAAATGAAGGAATAGGGGCGTTTCAAAACATGTCATACTTCATATTTATTCTTAGTAACAAAATGAAAACATTTTGAGTGTCTTTCTCCAGAGCCACACTTATCTTTCACTCCCCACAGATGCACTCATAGAAATCACCTTTTCCTTTCTTTTGATTCTGGGATTTTTTCTGTATCTTTAAGACCATGTAATGTTTCTTGTTTGTCTGTTCCTTCCCATAGTCATTACCCAATGACACCAGGTCCAGCCAACTTCCATCCACAAGGATCTGAGTTTGCGCATAACTTATGTCTTCCAACTGTCCCTGATTTCTGTTCTCAGTTCTGTTCTCTGTGTCCTCAGCTACAGCTTGTCCCTGGAACTTCTCCCAGTTTTAGGAAATAGCCAAGAGAGGCTGACCTACAAGATGAGAGGAATAGAAAAGCGATCTCCTCAGCTCTCTCCGATTCTTTGGACCTGTGGGGCTGTCGTAGTAGGCAGTTGGAGCATGTCAACTTCTAGCAATGTCTTACCATTCTCATTATGGGCATTAGTCCCTTGAATCTTCATAACTCCATAAAATAGAGAATTCTTTTATAGATAAGAAACATGAGATTTCAGGAGGTTAAACCTCATACTTACAATGGCACAGCTAGTAAGAGAGCCAGGATTTGAGCCCCATTGCACCTGACTCCAGGAATCATGCTCTTAATCACTACACTCAAATGTATAATCAGCACCTATGACATTCAGTTTTACCAAGTGAAATGCAATACAAATGACCTAATCAATTATATTAAATTTAATATATTTGGAGTTTAGATCCTCTTAAATTTAACATATGAATATATAGTAGCTCATATTTTTGTATCGTGTTTGTGTGCTGGACAAGGTACTTTATGTATATTTTATCATTTAAGTCTCATAACCACCATGTAGAAAAGCAGGTACTATTATTCTTTCCACTGAAAAAGTTGAAAACAGAGGCACAGTACACCTAAATAATTTTCACCATATCAGAGAGCTAGGTAGAATTGAAAGTTGAACTAGGTGTTTCTTTTTCACTGTACTTTACCACTTCTGATAAAGTTTAATGGCTTTTATTATAAATGCTTCCTATGAGTAGGTATTGTGCAAAATGTTGTTTATGTATTATGCATTGAGTTTTCATAGAAACCTACATTTTATAGCTGAATAAAACAATGATAAGAGACTTTTAGTGATGCAATGGTAACTAGTAGAACTAGGATTTGAACCTAAATCTGATTGATTCAAAATTGATGCTTATAGGAACTAATCAGAAAAATAAGAGGGCAGTCTAAAATGGTGGCATAGGCAGACCCTGAACTCACCTTCCATGGACACACTGAATCTATACCTGTATATAAAGCAGATCCTCCTGAAGAAGACCTAAAGGTTGATAAAACAGCTTGTGCACAATAAACAATAGAGGGATCATGTAGAGAAGGGTAGGAGAGATGGAGACATGGTAAAAATGGGAACCCTACCCTTGACACGGCACCTTACAGTAGGGAGGGATATCACAGAGGGGCCCATGTATAGAATTACTCACCATATAGCACAATGAAAAAACAGTAGTTTGAAAAACAACTAGACTATAAGTGAAGGAAAGCCATTTGCTAACACTAGTGTATCAGCCAAATGAGTGGGGAACTGCTAGAACTCTCTTTGTGGTTAAAGGTGCTGGTGAGGGCCACTTTTTATGTCTGCCTTCCACCTTGATAGTGCCGGCAGGAGCAGCATCCAGATGTTCTAAGTGGCCTGGTAGACTACGCTAACATGTCCCGGTCCATTGACCTACACCAGTTCCAGCCATTTTGCCAAGGTGGCCTCAGCACAGTGCAACCTCAGAACCCCTGACCCATACCCACTCTAGCTTCAGCCATTCTGCCAGTGTGGCCCCTGTGTGGGATGCCCATAGACCTCCTCGGCTGTACCTGCTTCAGCTCCTGCTGTCCTGTGAAGGAAACCTTGGCATGGCATGCTCCAGGAGTCCTTGGCCCACACCATCTCCAGACAACCTACCAAAGCTACCACACACACACACACAAACACACACACACACACACACACAGTCTACACAGGTGACACTCCCTACACAAGGCCACTCCTTTAAGATAGGAGAGGTAGCTGTATAACTTAATTTGTAGAATCAAACATAAAAAGTCAAATAAAATGAAGAAATATAATATATTTTAGATGAAAGAACAAGATAAAAAACCCCAGAGAAATACCCTGATGAAATGGAGATAAGTAATTTATTTGATAAAAAGTTCAAAGTACTGGGCATAAAGATGCTCACTGACCTCAGGATACAAGTGGAAGGACATAGTGAGAACTTCAATAAAGTGTCAGAAAATATAAGAAAGAACCAATGAGAGCCAAAGAATACAATAACTGATATGAAAAATACATTAGAGGGAGTCAAGAGCAGATTAGATCATACAGAGGAATGGATCAACAATCTGGAAGATAGAATATGGAAATCACCCAAAGAGAATAACATAGAGAAAAAAGAATTTTAAAAAAAGATAGTTTAAGGGACCTCAGGAATAACACCAAACATACTAATATTAACCTTATAGAGATCCCAAAAGGAGAAATCAGAGAGAAAGGGGCATGAAACTTATTTGAAGAGAAGTGCCTGGGTGGCTCAGTTGTTATGTATCTGACTTTGACTCACATCATAATATTACGGTTGGTGAGTTTGAACCCCACGTCAGGTTCTCTGCTGTTAGCACAGAGCCCACTTTGGACTCTCTGCCCTCCCCATGCCCTTCTACACCTTACTCTCTCTTTCAAAGATAAATATACATTAAAAAAAACTTATTTGAAGAAATAATGGCTGAAAGCTTTCCTAGCCTGGAGAGGAAACAGACTTCCAGGTCCAGGAATCAGAGTCCCAAAGAAGATGATCCCAAGAAATCCACACAAAAACCTATAATAATTAACATGACAAAAGTTAAAGACAAGAAGAGAATCTTAAAATTAGAAAGGGAAAAACAAATAGTCACATGAAAGGGAAACCCATAAAACTATCACTGATTTTTCAACAGAAACTTTACATGTCAGAAGAGAGTGGCAGGGTATAAAATGCTGAAAGGGAAAAACTTACAACTAAAAATACTCTACCTTGCAAGATTATCATCCAGAATTGAAGGAGAGATAAAGAATTTCCCAGACAACCATAAACTAAGCAAAAATTCCAAAGGAGTTCATCACCACTAAATCAGTCTTACAGGAAATGTTCAAGGGTCTTCTTTAAGCACAAAAGAAAAGGCCATAACTAGAAAAAAGAAAATTTAGAAATAAAATATATGGAAAAAAACCTTACTGGTAAAGGCAAATGTATAGTAAAGGCAGTGGATTGGCCATTTAAAAAGCTAGTATGAAGGTTAAAAATAGTAAAATCAACTATAACTACAATAAGCAGTTAAGGTATACACAAATAAATCAAAAGATATAAAACATGACATCAAAAACATAAAATGTGGAGTGGTAGAGTAAAATTGTCATAGTTTTGTCAAACTTATCTGACTATCAGCTTAAAATAGGTTGATATAGATGGATAGATAGATGATAGTTAGATAGATAGATGGATAGATAGATAGATAGATAGATAGATAGATAGATAGATGATAGATAGATAGATACCTCATGATAACCACAAGCCCAAAAACCTACAATAGACAAACAAAGAATAAGGAGAATGGAACTCAAATGTAAAACAAGAAAACCATCAAATCACAAGGGAAGAGAAGAAAGGAACAAAGAACTACAAAAACAACTGGAAAACAATTAACAAAATGACAATATGTACATACCTGTCAATAATTACTTTTTTTCTAACATTTATTTATTTTTGAGAAACAGAAAGAAGCAGAGAGTGAGTGGGGTAGAGCAGAGAGAGAGAGAGAGAGAGAGAGAATCTGAAGCAGGCTCCAGGCTCTGAGCTGTCATCACAGAACCTGATGGGGGGCTCAAACCCACAAACCGTGAGATCATGATCTGAGTCAAAGTCAGATGCTTATCCAACTGAGCTACCAAAGCACCCCTCAATAATTACTTTTAATGTAAGTGAACTGAATGCTCCAATGAAAAGACAAAGCATGGCTGGATAGATTTAGAAAACAAAAACAACAAGGCCCATCTACATGCTACCTAAGGAGACTCACCTCAGATCTGAAGACATATAGATGGAGAGTAAAGGAATAGAAAAAGGTGTTCCATGCAAATGGAAATGGAACAGAAGCTGGAGTAGCAATACTCCTATCAAACAAAATAGACTTTAAAACAAATACTATAACCAAAGACAATAAAGAGTATTACACAATGATGAAGGGGTCAAAAGAAAAGGATATAACATTCATAAACACTTATGCACCCAATATGAGCACATAAATATATAAAGCAAATATTAACACACAGAAAGGGAAAATTGCCAGTAATTAAATAATAGGAGGGGACTTTAATACAACACTTAAATCAATAGATAGATCATCCAGTCAGAAGAATCAATAAGGAACCATTGGTCTCAAATGACACATTAGGCCAGATGGATTTAATAAGTATATATAGAACATTTTATCCCAAAATTGCAGAATACACAATTTTTTGAAGTGCACATGGAACATTCTTCAGATAGGTGACATGTTATGCCATGAAACAAATCTCAATAAACGCAAGAAGATTGAAAACATATTAAGCTTCTTTTTGGCCACAGTAGTATGAAAGTAGAAATCAATTACTAGAAGAAAACTGAAAAAAAACAAAACAAAACCAAAAAACCACATGACTAAACAACATGCTTACTGAACAACCAATGGGTCAAGGAAGAATTTAAAGATGAAATAAAAAAATAATTTTGGACAAATAAAAATGAAAACACAACAGTCCCAAATCTTCAGGACCTGGCAAAAGCAATTCTAAAGGGAAAATTCATAGCAATACAAACCTATATCAAGAAGCAAAAAATCTAAGTAATTTCTTATTTAATCGCAATCTAGCTTTACATCTAAAAGAATTAGAGAAAGAAGAATAAACAAAGCCAAAGGTGAGTAGAAGGAAGACATTAGTAAAGCCCAGAGTAGAAATAAATAAAATGGGGGGGGGGGAGGGGGAACAATAGAAAAGGTTAATGAAACTAAAACCTAGTTCTTTGAGAAGATAAACAAAATCAATAAACCTCTATCCAGATTCATGGAGAAAAAAGAGAAAGCCCCAAAATAAAATCAGAAATGAAAGAGAAGTTACAACTAATACCACAGAAAGATAGAGGATCAGAAGAAACTACTACTAACAATTATATGCCAACAACCCTCCTATACTGTTGGTGGGAATGCAAACTGGTGCAGCCCCTCTGGAAAACAGTGTGGGAGTTCCTCAGGAAACTAACAATAGAACTCCCCTATGACCCAGCAATAGCACTGCTAGGAATTTACCCAAGGGATACAGAAATGCTGAAGCATAGGAGCACATGTACCCCAATGTTCATAGCAGCACTCTCAACAATAGCTAAAACATGGAAAGAGCCTAAGTGTCCATCAACGGACGAATGGATTAAGAAGATGTGGTTTATCTATACCATGGAATACTACATGGCAATGAGAAACAATGAAATCTGGCCATGTGTAGCAACATGGATGGACCTTGAGGGGATTATGCTGAGCGAAATAAGTCAGGCAGAGAAGGACAAATATCATATGTTTGCACGTATAGGAGGATTAGGAGGAACTTAACAGAGGACCATGGGGGAGAAGAAGAGGGGAAATGGTGGGGGAAAGGGAGAGAGACAAACCATGAGAGACTCTTGAATGCTGAGAACAAACTGAGGACTGATGGATGTGGGGGGGAGGGGGGAGGGGCATGGAGGAGGGCACTTGTGGGGATGAGCACTGGGTGTTATATGGAAACCAATTTGACAATAAACTATTTGTAAAAAAAAAAAAAAACAATTATATGCCAACAAATTGGAAAACCTAGAAGAAATGGATAAATTCCTAGGAACATACAACCTGCCAAGACCAAATCATGAATAAATAGAAAATCTGATAGACCAATTACAAGAATGAAATTATATCTGTAATTTAAAAACTCCTCAAAATAAAAATGCAAGACCAGACAGTTTCACAGGTGAATTCTATCCAAATTCAAAGAATTAGTACCTAACCTCAAATTATTCCAAAAATTGAAGAGGAAGAAATGCTTCCACACTCATCTTATGAGATCAGCATTACCCTGATACCAAAACCAGATAGGCAATGCAAAAAAAGAAAAGTATAGGCCAATAACGCTGATGAACATAGATGCAAAAATCCTTAACAAAATGTCAGCAAACTAAATTCAACAGTATGTTAAAAGGATTGTACACCATAATCAAGTGGGACTTATTCTAGGGATCAATTATGGTGCAACATCTGCCAACCAATCAATGTGATACATCACATAACAAAATGAAGGATAAAAGTTATATGATAATTTCAACAGAATCAGAGAGAGCATTTGAGAAAATTCGAAATCTATTTATGATAAAAACTCTCAACAAAGTGCATATAGAGAGAACATACTTCTACATAATGAAGGCCATATGTGACAAACCTATAGCTAACATTATACTCAATGGTGGAAAGCTGAAAGATTTTGCTCCAGTATCAGGAACAACACAAGGTTGCCCACTCTCTCCACTTTTATTCAACATAATTTTGGAAGTCCTTGCCATAGCAATTAGGGAAGAAAAAGAACTAAACGGGATCTAAATTTGAAAGGAAGAAGTAAAATTGTCACTATTTGAAGATGACATGATACATAAAGCCCTGAAGACTTTATTTAAAAAAAAACTGTTAAAACTAATACGTGAATTCAGTAAAGTCTCAGGATACAACATTAACATACAGAAATTGCTTGCATTTTACATAATAATAACAAGCTATTAGAAAAAGAAATTAAGAAAGCAACCTCATTTGTAATTGCATCAAAAAGAATAAAACACCTAGGAATAAACTTAACCAAGAAGGTGAAATACCTGTATTCTAAAAACTAAAAGATATTGATGAAAGAAATCGTACACAACACATAAATGGAAACATATTTGTGCCTATGAGTTGGAATAGTTAATATTGTCAAAATGTCCATGCTCCCTAATGCAATCTCCATCAAAATACCAAGAGCATTTTTTACAGAGATAGAACAAAGAATCCTAAAATTTGTATGGAATGACAAAAACCCTGAATTGCCAAAGGAATTTTTTTAAGTTTATTTATTTATTTTGAGAGAGAGAGTGTGTGTGTAAGCAGGGGAAGGGCAGAAAAAGAGGGAGAGAGAGAGAGAATCCCAAGAAGGCTCCACACTGTCAGTGCACAGCCTAATGGGATGCTTGAACCCATGAACTGTGAGATTGTGCCCTGAGCCGAAACCAAAAGTCAGATACTTAAATGACTGAGCCACCCAGGTGCCCCACCAAAGGAATCTTGATAAAAACAAAACTGGAGTTGTCATTCTCCCTGATTTTAAACTATACTACAAAGACGTAGTAATCAAAAAACAGTATGGTACTGGCATGAAAACAGACATGTACATGAATGAAATAGAATATAGCCCAGAAATAAACCCACACATATATGGTCAATTAGTCTATAACAAAGGAGCCAAGAACATCCAATGGGGAAGAAGTCTCTTCTATAAATGGTAATGGGAAAACTGGACAGCTACATGCAAAAGAATAAAACTTGACTACTGTCTTACACCATATACAAAATTGAACTCAAAATGGATTAAAGACTTTAATGTAAGACCTGAAACTATAAAACTTCCAGAAGAAAACATAGGCTGTAAACTCTTTGACATCAGTCTTAACAATATATGTATATTTTGGTCCAATTTCCTCAGGCAAGGGCAACAAAAGCTAAAATAAACAAATGGGATTACATCAGACTAAAACATTTTTGCACAGCAAAGGAAACTATCAAGAAAATGAAAGGCAACCTACTGAGTGGGAGAAGATATTTGCAAATCATATATCCAATAAGAGATTAATATCCAAAATATAAAAGGAACTTCTACAACTTAATATAAAAGCCTCAACAATTCAATTTTTAAAAAATGCGCAAAGGACTTGAACAGAAAATTTTCCAAAGAAGACATACGGATGCTTAACAGGCATATGAAAAGATGCTCAACATCACTAATCGTCAGTGAAATGCAAATCAAAACCACAATGAGGTATTACCTCACTCCTGTCAGATTGGCTATTGACACAGCCTTGAAAAGATGGTGCGTTCTTTGCAAAACATGAAGAAACATTAGAGATAAATGGATAATTGTCTCCCAACACATATAACCAGTCTTGTAACAAACTAAATTTGTTGTTTACAAGGGGAAAAGAAACAAAAAACAAGTGTTCGTAAGGTGTGGAGAAAAGAGAATTCTTGTACTTTGTGCAATGTAAATTGGTATAACTGCTATGGGAAACAGTATGGAGGTTCTTCAAAAAAAAATAAATAAATAAAAATAGAACTACCCTATGATCCAGCAATCCAATCCCACTTATGAGTATGTATCTGAAGAAATAACACCAATTTGAGGAGATATTTGTACTCTTCTCTTCATTATAGCATTATTTACAATAGCCAAGATATGGAACTGAGTGTTCATCAATATATGAATGAATAACAAATATATAGCATATAACATGATGTAATATTTCTCAGCCATAAAACAGCATGAAATATTGCCATTTGCAACAACATGGATAGAACTAGAGGGTTTTATACCAAGTGAAATAAGTCAAACAGAGAAAGGCAAATACCTCATGATTTTATTTGTATGTAGAATCTAACAAACAAAACAAACAAACGAACAAAACTAAGCAGAAAGAGGTTCGTAGATACAAGAAACAAACAGAGAGGAGAGTTTGGGGGTGGGTGAATCAAGTGAAAGGAATTAAGAGGAACAAACTTCCAATTTTAAAATAAGTAAGTTATAAGGATGTAATGTACAGCACAGGGAAAATAGTTAATAATCTTGTGATAAATTTGTATGGTGACAGATAGTAGACTTATTGTGGAGATTTTTTTGTATTGAATACAAATATTAAATCACTGTGATACACACATGAAATTAACAGATATTACGTGACAATTATACTTCAATAAAATGTAGTAATAAATCAATTCCCCAAAATAACTTTAAAAATTCTTGAAGAGGAGATTTCAGAAAAACTTCCTTCATTCCTCTGGCAAGTCCATTCAGCTTGAGTTTCACTTGAAGTCTTGCTTTTGCTCATGAGCAGTACTATTTGGAAGATGTAGTGTTTGAATCATAAAAAATAAATTTATTGGACTGATTTCTGCCTATTGGTCATAGTTAAATAGTCATGACATTAGTATTTTATTTTTACCTTCTATTTGAGGGATTATATTATTCATTTAATGCTTTGAGTTTTAATGGCTCACAGGTTGACTGGCACAGGCAGACCATTAAAATACATGTCACCTTCCACCCACTTTGTCTTCCTGGAGTCCAAAAACCTTTCTACTGTGAGTGGTGTCTAGTCACCTGAGGCTATTTAATAGACCTGTTAATGCAATTCTCCTGGCTTTTCTGAAAGTGCCACCAGCTCATTCCATGGTGCTATTAAAGTGACCTCACATGGTTATTGACCTGATATGCCCCCTCTGTGGTCTTGTTACAACATTCTCATGTATACACTCTGGCTTTATAATACTTGCAAAAATGTAAAGTTTTAATCTCCACTCTTGGAAGTGGCAGATCCTATTTGGGAAATGAAAAGTATTGTGATTTTTGTTACTTGTTCTTTTTTTTCCCTTCAGGCCAGATTTTGGACACTTTTCCTGTTTCATATTATAGCTTCCAATTGTATCTACATTCTTATTTCCAAGTTGAGTTTCATTTCACAATTTTTTTGCCATATTTCTAGCTCCTCTTTTTCATGGTGCACTATATCGTCTATCATTATAATTTTAAGCAGCTGCCAACTTAACACATTTATCAAACTAGCAGGGGATAGGGTTTATACCCCGCCCTTTACCAGACCATGAATAAAGATATTAAAATAACCTGGTTCCACTCCAATACCATAGAGACCTTACTGGACACCTTCCCCTGTCCAAGGATGGCTATTTATCACTGCTTTTGGATGTGGTACTCTGGCTTATTTTCAGCCCATCTGACAGGGCTTCTATACAAATAAATCTACTTCAAGAAAGATTTTTGTGTTGCAGTATATTAGCTGTGATATTAAAGATTAGTTCAATTAGGTTTACTGAATTCTTTCCTTCACAATGATCTTGGTAATTCATTCAAGAGGGATTAAGTGTGCCTGGCATTATGCACACTGCATTTCGTTTAGAGTTCCATTACTCCAGATGTTCAGGATAAGCAGCTATGGGTATTTTGGAGCAGAAAAGTAAAATATTTCCAGGCACCCCATGATGTGTACATAAATGCCAGAAGTGGTTGATGACTATAACTCTATACATATATATTTATACATACAAATTTATATAGGTATTGTATATTCATATATGTTTTCTGAGAGATTTTATGGTAGTGTGTGAAGCAGAACTATGAAAGAGGCAAAGCACTAAACGGGTTATTAAGAGATGTCTCTTCTACTGTAGCTTCTGATGCTGTATAGCCATTTGACCAGTTTAGGACAATGATCTTGTCAAGTCTCAGTTTCTTCATATGTGAAATATCTAGGTAGGTTAAAAAATTTTTTTTCTTTTTTAAATTTTTTATTGTTTACTTATTTTTGAGAGAGAGAGAGACAGAGAGACAGAACTCCAGTGGAGGAGGGGCAGAGAGAGAGGGAGACACAGTATCCGAAATCAGCTCCAGGCTCTGAGCTGTCAGAACAGAGCCCGATGTGGGGCTTGAACCCATGAATGGTGAGATCATAACCTGAGCTGAAATCTGACACTTAACTGACTGAGCCTACCCAAATCCCCTGGGTCAAAATTATTTCTAATGCCCAATGTGGCATCTAAATATATCATTACATATTCTTTCTTTATCTTCAATTTTAATATCAGGGCAAACAACTTTCCTTTGAGATAGCCTGGGCAAACTCATGGATTTTTTTTTTCCCAGCACAAGATTAGGGGATTCAGGTTTTCTTGGCCCATAAGCAGAAAATATTTGATTCTGGAATTAAACTATAGAGTGGGAAGAAATGAGGAAAGTTGCCAATACCATTATTGGCAGAAAAGATGAGCTGCATTACATACCCTGGGATGTAAGATTCACTTTTAAGTGTGCTCCTAAGGGTTCCTGAGAGTAAAATGGAAACTTCCTTGCCTTTGCAGCTTCTGCTTTAGAGACTTACAGAATTTTAGGTCTGGGAGCATATGTGAAGGACAGCTATCTAGGCCTTCATTTTAGGAAACCTAACTTCTTATAATTCCCAGTGTAGGGCTCTTTCCGTAGCATGCAAGGGAGGGAAAATCAAGAGTTTACAGTAGAAGGATGGCCCTACCTTCAAGTCTCACTTGGAGCAGTAGTGGGGACCTCCCACTTCCAGCTGGGTAAGCAAGAGGCCCAAGGAGGTGCCTCAGGCACCCTCTGAGAGGGAGTAGAGAATGACAGGGTCAACCAACCCATCCCCACCCTAAAACCAGAGCAGAGGGCTTTGTCCTTGGATTTTAATGAAGTCTTAATTCACAATTTTAAGACAAGTGGCCATAACTTTTCACCTTGGTATTTCTCTGAGTTTACATATAGTTCAGTGAAAACAAAGGTGAAGCAAACACTGAGAAGACATACCCACCCTCTACCCCTAACCAAAGCACAAGAGTTGAAGGTTATTTATTCACAGAAGTACTAAAACCAAAGGAGACTCTGTACTTTATTTAATCAAATGCATGTTATTTGCAAGCCAAGTCTCCCAGAGTAAATTATGTCCATTTCTATTACCAATGAAATTTCTCTATTCTTTAATTAAATCATCTGTAACACATAAAGTTATGAGATGCTGAATGTTTCAAAAATTATACAAATACTTTGCCATCACTGGATCTTAAAAACAATTTCATAAACTATCAGATATACTAAGAAAAAAGGAATAATCACCCATTTTTATAATAAATACGTAACTTCATAGAGAGGTTACTGGGAGCTTACCAAAATATGAAGTGTTTACCTCAGGGTTTTAAAATTTTGGATAATTTTTACTTTC
The DNA here is from genome assembly GCF_003009895.1 of Hyaena hyaena. Classification (NCBI taxonomy): domain Eukaryota; kingdom Metazoa; phylum Chordata; class Mammalia; order Carnivora; family Hyaenidae; genus Hyaena; species Hyaena hyaena. Next base: position 836,593 of record NW_024081195.1, read on the forward strand.
CCTTTAAACTTTTCATATATGATTTAAACAGCATAAGTGAAAATTTTTTACTCTAAAAACACAAATCTTACATCTTTGAGAAATATTAATATAGGGCTAGCTTTCCGATATCTACAGAATTTTGAACTTCTGGTTCATGATAGATACTTCCATTTCCCATTCGTTCAATCTCTTCTTAAACTTTCTTTATTTGTTCCTTTTCAATCCAACTCTGGTGAAACTTTTTGTATGTTACCAATGATTTGCCCTTTTTAAAAGACCCAATGTGTTGGGGTGCCTGGGTGTCTCAGTCAGTTAAGCATCTGACTTCAGTTCAGGTCATGATCTCACCAACTGTGAATTTGAGTCCTGTGTCTGGCTCTGTGCTGACAGCTCAGAGGCTGGAGCCTGCTTTGGATTCTGTGTGTGTGTGTGTGTGTGTGTGTGTGTGTGTGTGTGTGTCTGTCTGTGTCTGTGTGTATGTGTGTCTTTACTCCCCTCCCCCACTCACACTCTGTCTCTCAAAAATGAATACATGTTAAAAAAAATTTTAAGTACCTGATGTTTTTTGTGTATCCTAATTCCCTGAATTTTCTATAGTCTAGGAACCAGCTGGCTACAAATTCATTGAATATCTCTTCCCATAATTTTTAATGACACTGAAATTTTCTCCTCTTCTTTATTCATCCTATGTGAACATTCCTCTATGCTATCACTGAATGGTAGCTATATTTTTTCCCCTCACTTCTTTGGTGAATCCATCACTTTCCATGATTCTAACTATTTAGGATTCTACCACAAGGAAACTGATAACCACTAGGTGCCAGACATTGTGCTAGGTGATGAGGATTCTATCACAGATAAGACACAGTATCTTCAAGGAATGCACACACAAAAAAGGAACTCACAAAAAAAGACAGAGAAATGCAAGGGAAGAGTATGTAACCCAGCCTGGAAAGTGAGGAAAGTCTTCCTTAAAGAAATGGGTAGTCATTTTAGATATTGAGCACAGCTCAAACAAAGGCACAAAAACATGAGACAGCATAATGTACATGCAGGGCTATAAGCAGCCTCGTGTTGATGAGCCTGCAAGGCAGGGATGCCCACAGAGAGCAGATAGTAGAAGGTCTGGTGTGATGTGCTATTGCTATGGACTAAATTGTGTTTCCATAAAATTTATATGTTGAATCCATAACTCTCAATGTGACTGTATTTGAAAATAAGGTCTTTATGGAAGTATTAATGGCTAGGTGAAGTTGTAAGGGTAGGGCCCTAATCCCACAGGATTCATGCCCCTATAAGAAGAGATACCAGAGAATTTGCTGTCTCTTTTTCTGTATCATATGAAGACACAGTGAGAAGGCAGCCATTTGCAAGCCAGGAAGAAATGCTTGCTAGAACTGATTATGTAGGCACCTGATCTCAACTTCCACCTTCCAGAACCGTAAGAAATTAAATTCCTGTTGCTTAAGTCCCCCACTCCCTGGTATTTTGTTATGGCAGCCTGGGATAAGTCAGCTAGGGAGTTTGGACTTCATTCTGCAGACCAGGGATTCTTCACAGAGAAGTACGGCTGCCAGGAGCATTTTGGAAATTTGAGAGAGGGTGTTATTTTTTGGTTGTCACAATGATTGCCAGATGCTATTGGCATTTACTGGGTAGGGGCCAGTGGTGCTAGATGTCTTCTACTTCATGGAGCATTTCCATGTAATGAAGAAATGTCTCACATAGAAGAAACATTTATGTAGGTGAAAAGCCTATATATCACTATCTGGGTCCAAAACCAATCTCCATTTTACATAAAATTACTAAGTGTTTTTATATAATATAGTATACACTGGACCTTTCAGGAAGGTCACTGCCCTATAAATTGAGAAAAAATGTTTTTTTTTCCCCAGGGGTGACCGAGTGGCTCAGTTAGTTAAGCATCTGACTTTGTTTCAGGTCATGATCTCACAGTTTGAGAGTTCAAGCCCCATGTTGGGCTCTGTGCTGACAGCTCAGAGCCTGGAGCCTGCTTTGGATTCTGTGTCTCCTTCTCTCTCTGCCCTTCCCCTGCTTGTGCTCTGTCTCTTTCTGTCTCGCAAAAAATAAATACAAAAATGAATAAAATGTCTAAACATTATGCATGATTTAAGAAAACCATGTTGCCACAATAGAACCATTCTTGGTATTTGTCTTTCCAGTTTGTATACTTATAGCAGTCAGCATATGCAATCGTCACATATGTGGTGTCTCAACATATAGGTGTAAGCATAAGTACTTGGGTCTTTTAGTGGTTTTGTGTCTAGGCATTTACTATTGAAAGATATTTTATTATGTTACTTTTTAAAATTTCTCTTTTATAATACAGCTAGAAAAAAATTCTAGTTTTATATTTAGTTTTGTTTTAAATGTGTATAAGAAGATTATACTTTTTTAAAAAAATGTTTGTATTTATTTGTGTGTGAGAGAGAGACAGCATGAGCAGGGGAGGGTCAGAGAGGGAGATACAGAACCTGAAACAGGCTCCAGGCTCTGAGCTAGCTGTCAGCATTGAGCCCAAGGCAGGGCTCGAACCCACGAACCCTGAGATCATGACCCGAGCAGAAGTCGGATGCTTAACCGACTGAGCCACCCAGGCGCCCCAAGAAGATTATACTTTTATGTAAACTATGTTTGAGGATAATTAAAAGGACATGGGAAACTATTTGTCATAAAAATCAGAGGATTTTTAAGGATCAGAAGATGGGATCCTTATGAGGAATGTTAAGACAGATTTATATAAATCTATTCAGAACCTTTAATTTTTTTCCTCTCTTGCCAATGGTCCAGAGAAGGAAGAGACACAGAAGTCCCCTTATTGCTTCCTCCCACTCCTGGGTACTGTTACCATAAAAATTTTTTTCAAGCTCCCACTTTGAAAGTTACTGGATTGAGCCTGGGCTTGACTATTAGTGGCATAGACCAAACCTAAGAGGAAGCCACCACTTATTTCAATATTACTTTAACCAACCTCACCAAAACCCTGTTCCCTACTGCTGCCAATCTCAGAGGGATAATGGTAACCTGGAGAACCTTTTGTCCCTTCTCTTGAGGATGCACTTCAGGATGAACCAAATTCTGGAATTGCAGTAACCATCTTAGTTTTGTGCTCAGTTTTGTGTCTTCCAGCCACACCTATACCAACAGCTCTGTGAGCTGGATATCAATTCCACCTGAGGGTCTTATGGAGGTCAACTCCCAGTTACACTGCACAATTTGGCCTCTTTGCCCAAATTCTGTGAAAGCTGCTCTGGGGAAAGTCTTTGGGTTGTTCCATGCAATGAATGCATAATAAAAACTGAACACATCACTTCTACAGGCTGGTGGACTTTGCCTTGACGTCAGATATGAGACTGGCAGAACAATTACGTTTCATTCACCATCTCTCCCATCCCTACAAAGAAGAGTATATCTGATGCTGATGGTTCTGGCCCACCATTCTCTCATTGCTCCCCAAATCCTATAGCTGGAACCAGTTCTGCTGCATGTTAAGCCTCAGATCACTGATGGGGGAATTACACTTCGAGTGGATTTCCTGAAGGTAGGGGTTTGATCCAGTTTGTGGCAATAATAGATTCATAGGCATGGGCTAAACCTTGATTTTAATGCTAGTCACTACATTCTTGAGTAAGTGATATATCCTCCAGACTACTTCAAAAGTCACTACCTCAAGGCTCTACCATTTGATATGTACAAGAATATCTTCACTACTTGGTGGGTTAGTGACCTAGGAGACCACATTCATTGAGAGAGATGTAGGGAAAATTTTGAGATGCTCAGACCATTGATCATGAGCTCCCCACATTAAACTTCAGTCTTAACCTTCTGGCTACAAGTCCCTAACTTGCTATTCTTGTAAATGAGCTATACCTTCTGCTTTTCTTCAGAATTCTTCTGCTAGTATTGTCTAGTTTCTCCTACAAAGCCCCAGGTAATCCCTGTGCCATAGGATGTGAGTAAATATGCCACTTACAAGGAAGCATATTTCCCAGTTCTGGTCTCTTTGCTCCTATTTTCATCATGAGTAAAACTTTATGATAGACTTTCAAGGGTCCATCTTCAAGCAAGAAGATAGATAACACATCATCTTTTAACTTACCTCTTTTAAGCTTTTGCAATTTCATTGACACAAATTTAAGACAGAGTTTCATGAGGGCTCCCAAGTACAATTGTAAGAGACATAGTATTTTGTGTGAAGAAAAATTTTGTGAAGCTCTTTTCTGGAAATAGACTATGGCTTAAATATGGTCATACTCTTTTAACTGGTATCAATTTCCCTGATTCCTAAGCCCTTGGATCAGATTGTCAGATGTCCTCCAGAGATTTTTCAACTTCATCTAATTTTGGAAAGGTGATAAATGGAAGAAGGTCTTGCAGACATGCCTTGTCTAGTATGAGTATACTCTAACACTATGTGTAGTGGAGGCTGCAATGCCCCACCCAGATTCCCCTTCAGGAATGAAGGATTTATTACCCTAGCTGCTGGATGTGCTATCAAAAATAGTTTTGACTGTCAGCCTTCTTGAGGGTTTGCCTTGGCTGAAGAGAACAGCCTTATTCAGTGCCATAACCTCTTCTTGGGGTGGCCAATATTCAATGTGAGGTCCCCAACTTGGGATCTCTAAGGGATGGAGATGATGCCATCTTCAGAAAAACCAAGACGATAAGCTGAGGCTTCTATTAAGGCTGTACCCCATATTGGCTTTTCCATTTGACTTGTCTTACTTCTTCCTTCCTGTTTACAGCTCTTGATCCCAAGAGCGCTACCTAACATCCTATATGCCAATATTTGTCTCAGAGTCTGCTTCCCAGGGAGTATAAACTTCGGTAGTTGGTGCCAGGAGTGCTCTGAGAAAGCAGATGCTGGGATGTGACTTGGGGGCTGGGTCACCCACCATTGTCCTGAACTGGGAGAGTGCATTGTGCTTTATTTTGAGAGTACTGATCAAGAGAGAAGGAGAAAAATGTTCTCATATGTTTAAAAATGAAGAGATTATCAACTTGGGATCATGTTCCTAGGATTCAGCATTTAACACTTTAGAGGTGGTGACACTAGGGAGGTGCACACTAGGATGAACCATAAAAGCATGGGAAAGGGATGGCCCACCCTAAGTGAATGGGATGCTATGGCTTGTGGGAAAGAAGAGATAGAAAAGCATAGAGAAGTGGGCATACCATAAGTGGGTACCAGAAAACCCATTAAGACTGTGTTGCACAGGAAGGTTTGGAGGACATGACACTTACTCAACCAATAAAATATGTGCTGGCAAGCCTTAACATCACTCAGAAGCTCCATTGGTGGCTAGGGAATGGTAAGGGATGCTGTCACAGAACTAAGCTGAAAACAATAATGTGGATGACAAGACTGAAATAATATAGACCAGGTGTCACCACTTTACCAACAGACTCCAAGTGTATGCAATGACTATAATGAGTGACAAGGAGGGATGGAGTGGCTCACCCAGACAAAGTTATGAATATAGTTAAAAGAACATGGTGTCCCTAATGGCAAAAGAAATCAAAGATAAGTAATAAAGAAACTTGGCAATTTACCAGTTTTCAGATCTGAGGCAGTTCTTAAAGCCAGAATCCTCTGACTGAGGAAGGAATCAGGTACCTAAGAGGAAGGATTTGCAATAGTATAACAAACATACATAATCATAATTCCCTACTCCTTCCCAAAAGGACCTGCAGCCATATGCTTAGGTAAATGTACTCTGGGGTAAGGGAAATACACATATATTTTAGGACTTTTGGATACAGGGTCTGAGTTGACACGTATCTAGCAGCCTGAAGACTCTTCATGGGCCTTGGTTATACTGGGAGAATGTTAGGTGTAGGTGATAAATAGAGACCTCGTCCTCATTTGGCTCCCAGTGGGTCTACTGGATCCATAGACTATTCTGTGCCCATTACCCCAGTCTCAAAAGCATTACTGAAATAAACAAATTGGTACTTGCGACAACCCATATTGGTTCCTGGGCCTCTGAGGTAAAAGCAGTCATAGTAGGAAAGGTCAAGTCAATCTCTGAAACTATCTCTACTTATGCCAAGAGAGCAAATAAATAACAATATCATATCTTGGTGTTAAACCAAAGCCATCTTTAAAGAACTAAAGGTACAGGAGTAGTGGTATCCATCACATTTCTGATTAATTCAGGAATCTTGTTTCTACAAAAATCAGACAGAACAAGAGGGTAACAGTATACTACTGTGAAATATAGCAGATAGTAGCCCCTATCAGAGCTACTGTGCCAGATGTAAAATCTTTTGCTGGATCATATTAACAGAAATCCAAGAATGTGTTAATTGCCATTCATTTGCTGAATGAATCCTTTTTCATCCTTATCAGAAAAGAGGTTCAAAAAAAGAATTGGTTTGCCTTATTTGGAACAGGCTATAATACATGTCTTCGGTCTTGCCTCAGAGCTTTATCAACTCTCTGAGCCTTTGTCATAATATAGTCTAAAAAGGTCTGAGCTTAGTAAATATCCTGCAGAGCATCACATCAATGACATCGTATTAATCAGACCATATGAGTACAAAGTGGAAATACATTTGAAGGCCTTGGTAAGATACATGCATTTCAGAGGGTGGGAGATAAAACTTACAGAAATTCAGGGTTCCACCATCATTTTGGGTATCTGGTTATGTAGGACATGCTGAAATATACCTTCAAAGTCAAAGTCACAGTTATTGCTTATTGTACCTCTCATGCCAGTAACAATTCCACTCCTATTAACATTGCTCCAATGAATATAGTGGGTGACACAAATACCGCCAGATTTGAAAGGGGTCCAGAGCAGGAAAAGACTTAGCCTCAGTTCCAAGTTGCAGTGCAAACACATCTACTGCACAGACCATTGATCTGTAAGATATTGTGTTATTAGAAGAAGAGCTGGTGAGGAAAAGACACTATATGGACTCTATGGCAAGCTTCAGTGGGGAAATCATAGTGTAGGCCTCTTCATTTCAGCCATGCCATGGGTAGTGTAAAATTATATGTTTTTCAAAAAATAGCTTCAGGCCATTGAGCCCTGGTGGAGACAGAGCACCTAACCATGGGATATCAGGTGACCACATTGCCAGAACTACTGTCATGAGTATTGTTAAATCTACCAAACCTGGGGACACTTGGGTGGCTCAGTCGGTTGGGCGTCCAACTTTGGCTTAGGTCATGATCTCACGGTTCATGAGTTTGAACCCCGCGTCAGGCTCTGTACTGACAGCTAGCTCAGAGCCTAGAGCCTGCTTCGGATTCTGTGTATCCCTCTCTTTCTGACCCTCCCCTGCTCACGCTATCTCTCTCTCTCTCTCTCTCAGAAAACAAAAAACAAAAAACAAAAAAAACCCTACCAAACCTGAAAGTCAAATGGGCTCAATATCAATAAAACTGTTTTTCTTTTAAAATTTTTATTTGAATTCAAGTTGGTTAACATATAGTGCAATATTGGTTTCAGGAGTAGAATTTAGTAATTCATCATTTATATACAACACCTAGTGAGCATCGTAACAAATGCCCTTTTTAATACCCTTTACCCATCTAGCCTATTCCCCTACTGACCCTCCATCAACCTTCAGTTTGTTCTCCATCTTTAAGAGTTGCTTATGGTTTGTTTCCTTTTCTCTCTTCCCCACCCCCCCCATATGTTCATCTGTTTTTGTTTCTTAAATTCCATATGAGTGAAATCATATGGTATTTATCTTTCTCTAATTGACTTATTTCACTTAGCATAATACAGTCTAGCTCCACCAACATTGTTGTAAATGGCAAGATTTCATTCTTTTTCACTGCTGAGTAATAGTCCATTGCATATATATACCACATCTTCTTTATCCAGCCATCTGTCAATGGACATTTGGGCTTTCTCCATAGTTCGGCTATTATTGATAAGGCTGCTATAAACATCAGGATGAATGTATCCCTTCGAGTATGTATTTTTGCATCCTCTGGGTAAATACCTAGTAGTGCAATTGCTGGATTATAGGGTAGTTCTGTTTTTAACTTTTTGAGGACCTTCATACTGTCCTCCAGAGTGGCTGCAGCAGTTTGCATTCCCACTAACAGCATAAGAGGGTTCCCCTTTCTCTGCGTCCTCACCATGTTGTTTCTTGTATTGTTAATTTTAGCCATTCTGACAGATGTGAGGCGGTATCTCATAGTTTTGATTTTCATTTCCCTGATGATGAATGATGTTAAGCATCTTTTCATGTGTCCTTTAGCCATCTTGGTATCTTTTTTGGAAAAGTATGTATACATGTCTTCTGCTTATTTCTCAACTGGATTATTTGTTTTTTGGGTTTTGAGTTTGGTGAGTTCTTTATAGATTTTGGATACTAACCATTTTTCAGATATGCCATTTGCAAATATCTTCTCTCATTCCATAGGCTGCCCTTGGTTTTGTTGAATCTTTCCTTCACTGTACAGAAGCTTTCTATCTCAATATCAATAAATCTTAGGTAGAGGTGGTACCTCCAAGAGAAAGCACAAGTAGGACAAGTAGAGGAAATGCAAGTGCTGTGAGCTGGTAGCCCAGATCTCCGTGTCATCTACCACGCTTGCACTTGTGCCTTTCTCATTTTACACCCATTGGGTAATCATTTATTACCATGAAATGAAGGAGGAAAAAAAGTCTGAACTTGGTTTACAGATACATTAGATTAGGAATGTGAATGCAAGCCAAAAATGGACGGTAGTTGTACTACATCTTCACTCAAGTGTGGCTTTGAAAGTCAGTGGTAAAGGAAAGTCTTCATAATGTACAGAACTTCAGGCAAAAGACTTGGTTATTTACCTTATATAGAAGGAGAAGTAGCCTGAGGTTAAAATATGCATAGGATACACAGACTTAACTGGCAATGCCAAATGATTTGGCTCCATCTTCAGGAGCCTGGAAATGAGAATGTTTCAAGCTGTAAATAAGTGAACCTATGGGAGTGGGACATAAAGTGTGAATATCTTTGTATCTTAAGCTACCTGCCAAAGAACACAGAAGAGGAACTAAATATCAGTTAATCAAAATGACTTAACAGGAGATATCAGCCAGACTGTGCTGTTGGCTTTCCAGTGCTGTCATAATGGACATGTGAATGGAAGAGCCAGGTTGGCAAGAATGAAGGGTATGTCTTGGCCCAATAGCATGGTCTTTGAGACTGAATCATTACTAATCACAAAGACCAGTGCTGAATTCCTGATGGATTGTTAGATATGTGTATCTGGAACCTAGGAAAGGAGAGTAGAATGGTGTTATACATTTGGTACTTTATTAGTGTAGGGTTAGTATGTTATGGGCTATGATCAAGGAGAGAGAAGGAAATAACAATAGTTAAAGGTCAGACAAAGCAAGAAAAATTTTAAAGGGAGGGTGAGAAGGGATTTTTAAAAGAGAAATAAGTCAAAAGCCAAGGGAGGAGAGCTTCGTATAGAAAGAGTATGAACAGATCACATAAAATGTGGATTAGAAAATATACTTTGGTTTTAGCAACAAAGAGGACATTAAAAATTTTGGCTGGATTAATTCAAAGGAAAGTAGAGAATAAGGGACTTGAAATATAATTGGAAATTGAAGAAAGAAATACGCTGAGTGTTAGTTGAGTTTTTAAGGCAATGTACTACTGTGGGAAAAGAACAGATAGACGGTACATAAAGAGGAAAGTATTAAAGCTTTGAAATAGCCATGATAGAAAAAAAAGTCAGCCAACCATGTACACAAATTAAGATAGTCATGCAGTGTTAAAGCCAAGTGAAAGTTAAGTCCACAAATCTGCATCAGCACCAAGAAATTTGATTTATGTGCTTTTTCACTGGTGCTTGGCTTCTAAAAGTGGGGATCCACAAAGCACATGGTTGGATTGATCTAGAAATTTGTATAAAGGTAAAAGTTTTTACAGTGGGTATAGTGGGATTTTTAAAAAAAATGGGCCAGAGGGTTCAGTGTACTGGCAAGTGAGATTATAGTATGATGGGGAAAAAAAAGAAGGGAAACTGTGAGAAAGTGATAGAGGTGGTGGTCTAGGAAGAACAGGAAGGATTCAGATGTCTGACTAAGAATTCTGGAAGCTAGAATGGGCAGATGTGATTGATAAACTGGAGTGTATGCTTTCATAGGTCATTCATTTCCAGCTGATGGTCATGTCTACCTTGAAATAACAGTATATTGTGAAGTAGAGCCTTTGAAGCATCACCAGCCTGGGTAGCCAATGGCTAAAGTGCAAGGAATTAAAAACTAGTTAGGAAGTCAACACAAGTTGAGTATGTCTTCAAAATAGATGCTTATGATACCCAGAAGAATGATATTAATTAGCTTTGAACATCCCAGCAGCCTAGGCACAATGGGAGATCCATTATGTTCTTATCTTTTTTAAATGTTTGTTTATTTTTGAGAGAGAGAGACAGAGACAGAGAGAGACAGAGAGACAAAGAGAGAGAGAGGGCACAAGCAGGGGAAGAGCAGAGAGAGAAGGAGACACAGAATCCAAAGCAGGCTTCATGTTCTGAGCTGTCAGTACAAAGCCCCACACAGGGCCTGCCCAAAGTCACAAGCCAGAGCCAAAGTCAGATGCTTAACCAACTGAGCCACCCATATGCCCTGGTTCTTATCTTTTTAAAGAAAGTATCATATTGGTCTGATGAGATGCTAAATTATAGAAAGAATGTATCTGGTGAATAACTGTAAGCATGACTAAATGAAGCTGATAACATTGCTCTAGGAGCGGCACCTGAGTTCTGTGACAGACCAGGAGAGTATTACTACTCCTACCATGTCCAGTGACTAAGAATGCTCTTAACTTCTTTTTGAACTAGTCAAACTGTAATAAAATTGATGCTTCTTTAAGTCCCCAAAAGACAATAGTAGGGATGTGCATATGGGATGTCAATCATGAGGCTAAGATGTCATCACAAGCCTCTCTGCTGCTTGAACCAAATTTCATGATCAGTGGGAATTCAAAGCCTTCCCAAGAGTGTTTTCTGATTCCACAGGTGGTTTTTGTTTCTCTAGCCTCCCCTAAGTCTTAGATTTCTCACTCACCTATACTTTTTGACTCCAAAGTGAAATTCAGTCCTTTCTGCAGTCTTTGATATTAAGGCAACCAAAAAGAGATTTCTCAAATTAACTATTCTTTTTTAGTAAAAACTTGTAATTTACAACATGTAATGAGTGGAAAACCAAGAAATAGCACATAGAATGCCATCTTAAGAGAACCAAGCCATAGCCTGAATAAAGTTTTGTTTTGTCAACTCTAAGATTTCATGTTTCTAAACTCTAAGACTTCATCATGACCATGATGATATCCAACTTTGTCAATTGTTTTTATCACTTGATAATGCAAACGGGAGCTTCTTTGTCTGTGAGTAGGAATTTTGTACCTACTGGTTGAAGGCATATATATATACATATAAAATTTTGTCACTAAAAGGGGGATTTATAGGCCAGCGTATTTATAGGCCAGACTATTTTCTGTCTAACCTGAATAAACAGGAGAGGGGCACACTGAAGATGCTGTGTGTTGGCATAATAAAAATTTGCTATAGGGGCAAGAGAATTTCACTATATAAAGTATTATAGCTACTATCTTTAAAGGAATTGGCAGAGGGCAAATAGCTGTCACAACTTGATTCTTCCAGTTTTATAACAGAAATGATCTTCTTAGGGACTACCTATCACAACAACACTTGATATTGTTTGCAGAGTGTGCATGTGCTTAGAGTGGTGGTGTTCCCTCCTATGTATCAGGATAGAAAAGCAACTAAAGTATGTTATGACGAAGAGAAAATCTACCTATTGCCAAGTGCATATTGCTTTCAACTCTTGCCCTAATCAGATTCCCCTCCCCCTAAACTAATCAGTAGTGTTTTTATTAGCTTACGTAGGTGGATGCCATTTGGCAAATTATGAAACAGTTTGTTATACTTTTTAAAAAGTCAATAACACAACATCTGATTCTTGTTAACAAAAAGTTTCTTCCCTTGAATACTTTCATTACTTTTTACTGTGGATTTATAACCAGTTGTTATTTCCATTGACTAACCCAACTTTTCTAGTCTCTGGTTCCATGTAACTGGAGCCCAATAGACTTACTCATATTTAAAGATGACTTGAGTTAAGTAGCTGAACTTTGCCTTAGCCTGAAGCTGTGAGTTTAACTGTGCCTTGATATGCATTAGCTGCCTAATCAATCACTCAGCTGGCTACATATTGTACTGTAGGAGAGTTTGTCTGTGTGTTCATGTGAAAAATAATGGAACTGGGTTCAGAAGAATACCCAATGGACTCTCATATCGTTAATTTTTGGATTAAGCCTTTACTTTGGCAACATGTGTACAAATAAACAAGCATGACTGAAATTAATTTATTGCATTCAAGAGACATCTGTAATCCTGCAGTTACTCGGCAAGAAAGAATTAAACAAATTCAGCTTTGACCATTTCCCTTTTTATTCCAGCTAAACAAACCTCGCTTTCCTAAATTACTCAGGTCCTCTCTTCCAGCTGATAGGGAAACAAAGGACCTCATAAATGAGCCTTTTGATGTATTTGTAAATTTTAGTACAAATAAAAACACAAGGATGGCATTAAAGTGTCATGAAAGACCAGTTTAGAGATAAATTAAAGACTAATGCTTCTGGCCTCAAGTGGATCTTGGGCATCTGTGCCAAAGTGTTGCAGCACATGCTATGTGAAAGAGCAGGAACTGAGCTCATCCCCTTACAGTTCTGAAATATGAAGACTGGTGTACAAATCACCTCTGAATATCTCATGGGTCCTGGAGAGTCATATTCAACAGGACCTTATTTCAGATTTTTCCCCTATCTTAATTTACTTCCCTTAAAGAAAGGGGGCAAGGAACTATTACCAAAGAAAGGTGAAAAATACAGTATGTAAGATTATCATAGTGCCATCTTATCTCATTAGGAACACTCTCACCAAAGCTATCAGCTGGCTCAGGGGTGATTTGGCCTCTTCTAGTCCACGATAAATTACCAAATTTAACCAAAGGCTAAAGGGCAATCAGAAATAAATCAGGATAAATGACAATCCTACTCCAATGATTGACAACTTAATGTTCCAGGGTATTTGAGATTTCTTCCAGATTAGCAAACTTTTTTTAAGTTTATTTATTTTTGAGAGAGAGAGAGAGAGCGAGCATGCACACACATGAGTGGAGGAGGGGCGGATAGAGGGAAGTAGAGAGAGAATCCCAAGCAGGCTCTGCCAGTGCAGAGCCCAACACAGGGGTCAAACCTATGGACCATGAGATTATGACTTGAGCTGAAAACCAAGAATTGGGTGTTTAACCATCTGAGCCACCCAGGTGCCCCAAGATTAGCAGACTTTTTAATCTCGGGTGACTGACTGGGAAAATGTTCACAGGTACCAATATGTGTTACTGGAAGGCTTGCAGGAAGAAGGGAGAGAGAGAGAGAAGATAAATCCAAGTGGTTAGGATAATGGAAGAGGAGGAGAGTGGAGGCATTTAATGACGATGGAAAGAAGGCATCAACCTATGAAAAAGCAACCTATATAATGGGAGAAAATATTTGCAAACCATGTATCTCATAAAGGATTAATATCCAAAATATATAAGAAACTCATATAATTCAATAGCAAACAAATACATAATCTAATTTTAAAATAAGCAAAATACATGAATAGATATTTTTTCAAAGAAGACAACAAATGTATGAAAAGGTGCTTAACATCACTAAGCATCAGGGAAATGCAAATAAAAACCACAATGAGATATCATTTCACACATTTTAGGATGACTTTTATCACTTATTTACTCTGGCTGGGATGGACAAGAAGATGGAAAGATATTAAAAATGCATTTTTTCGTTCTATATAAGAATCTTTTTGTCACTTGGTATTGTTTTGAGAACTCTGTGAAAGTAAATTGAATGGAATAAATTCCACCTATTGAATACTCACTATGTATTTGCTCTTACAACAACATCATAAGAACACTTATCTGGATTTATTAGGAAACTAAATGTCCAAGAAGTTAATACATTAACTTGATTTGCTCAAGTCATACGTATAACAGAAAGAGAGTTGGACTTGACTGAACCTGGATCTGGCTTCAAAGTCTGAAGACCTTATACTGCCCCCTTCAAAGTGCCAACTTCCCTGACTGCAGATTAAAGCCTTTGCATTAAGTATTTAATTGTTCAAGGAGGTTCTCTTTCTTTAAGAATTAATATTTCATTATATGAAAATGTCATCTTCTTAATGTGGGTTCTACTCCGTAGAAAATCATTTTGTAGGTTCAGTTAGGACTTGGATGATAACAAAGCAGTGTAGAAGGCAGACACAAGGCCAGAAAATCCATGGAGCATTATTTGGACAATTTCATGGCACATAATTTGTGCTTTTATTTTAACTTATAGGGTTAAAAATATGAAAAGCTTATTGAGCTATAAACTCCAAAATAATTTGTAATCCATTTTGTTCTAGAAAGGATTTCAATTGACTTGAATAGTTAGCTAAGTATTTCTTTACTTCATCTCTCCTAACTAGATTGTTCTTTTTTTATCTTTAATAATCTTTAATAATGATTTTCACATATAATGCGTTCAGTGGGAAACAATTAAAACATGTAAACATCCAGTGAATAAATTTTTACTATTTATTTTTCAGATCATATAATTCTTCTTCAAAATCTCTACATATTCTTTTTTTAATTTAATTTAATTTAATTTTTTTATTTTTATTTATTTTATTTTTCTTACAAATAGTTTATTGTCAAATTAGTTTCCACATAACACCCAGTGCTCATCCCCACAAGTGTCTTCCTCCATGCCCATCCCTCCTCCCCCCCACATCCATCAGTCCTCAGTTTTTGTCAGCATTCAAGAGTCTCTCATGGTTTGCCTCTCTCCCTTTCCCCCACCATTTTCCCCCTTCTTCTCCCCCTTGTTCCTCACTAACTAGATTGTTCTAATCATTGGGGCCAGAGAATATCCTAGCCATCTTGATTTCTCCAACAGTACCTACAGTTCCTAATATGGTAAGTGACCAACATTTCTTTAATTATTTCTGCTGAGATGACTTAAGAATTGAGTGTACAAAAAAAAGGCTTCTATAGAAAATAACTATGCTGATTATCTCTCTAAAGAAATAGAATATTTTAGAATCAAGGCTAGGTGGAATGATTCAAGATTGACGCTCTACAGATTAGTAGATGACCTTTTCAAGTCTTCAAATATCAGTAACTCCCATTGAATGAAGAACATTTCTGTGTTTTAAATTTACCACTTTATGAATATTTTCCCAGGTCAGCAACAATTATTGTACACTTATATTGTAATAGATATTATTTCTGATCTTTTATAAGGGAACAAAAGAGACAGGTGCACTGAGGAGCAGGCATCCAGGCTGTATTTATCCTGGGTCCTGCTTTTATCTGTCAACAATTTTATGAATGTTACTGGCTACATTCTGCTTATATTCTTCTTTCTTTTAATTTTTTGGCCGCTCTTGTTTATACTTTGAGAAAATAAAAACAGTACAGAGTTTGGTTTTACTTTATTCTTATATTTTCACTTGTACAATATGAGTGCAATTCAAATTTTACTACATAATATATATTTAATATCATATTACCTGTGATGGTACAAGACACATAGTGAAAATTTAATAAATAATGACTGTTGATGTTGACTTTTGACAAGTTATATTATCCATCTATCTTTCAATTTTAGCATCTGAAAAACCAAAAGATTAAAGCAAGTGATATATAAAGACCATTGAAACTTTACCATCCTATGAATGACTGCGTGGTATAGATTAGTTCATTACCTCTGTTTTTCCACTAGGAGAGTCAAGCTACTTGTAATTTTATGGGGTAGATGAGTTTAGAATATAGCTTTTTCATTTCTGCTTTTCTTAACCAGTGGCCAGTGTCAGGGTAAATTATATTAAGGTATTTTTTTTAGTATCATAAATACCCTTCCTTCAACCATATAGGGTAGGCCTAGAAAGAGATTGTTTTTGCCATGTCATTTCACTAATGGGGTAAAAGCTTTCAGGAGTATTACTGCTCTCACTGATATTCAAGCTACTCTGACTATTACAAGAATTTTTTTAGCTTCCTAAAACTGTCCAGTAAGGTGAAGAAATAGCCAGAATCAATCTAACTTTAGATGAAATCATATACTAATCCAAATACAACTTGGAAGAAATTAGTCTTCACAGTGTACTTCTAGACAAAGTCTGTGAAAGTAGTTGCTATTTTTCTTAAGGGTATTGGGTAGGGAGGGCTACCTAGCTACAAATTATACTATGAGAGCTTGTGAGTCTTTAAATTATATCTAAAAGATTATTGGTGATATTCTTTTGTTATGCAAAGCAAATTTCCAGCAAGAAAATTTCCAGGGTTGATATCTGATACCCAAGCAAGTTAAAAAAAAAAAAAAAAAAAAGAATGGGAAACCTTTTATAAGTGCCAATAAAATACTCACTATTTCCCCTTCTTTAAATGTAATTTGTTTTACTTTTTTTTCTTCTATGGGCTTCACTTTTCTGACTCTGGTGATATGTGATTAAAAAAGTAATATACTCCAAAGATGGAGATGAATTGCAAAAGCCAGCCAGGGAATTTATTTTAATATTTTAGGCTACCCAGAGGATTAGAAAATATATATTAAGTGTCTAGGGTTTCTGAAATAAATTTGGATTATGTTGCGAGCAATGGGTAACTAACACTTTACGTATACTACTAATATACCCTGATATTTTTATTGAGATATGGAAAAATCTCTATATATCTCTAGGGTTTTCTGCCTGCTCCAGAACACTCACTGTTCCTTCCTTCAATTAGGAATTAAATAGTTGCTAATCATTGGCAGATGACACTAATCAACTCTGTATATATATGTTTTAAATTCATTTGAGTTTTATATGGAAATCAGTATGTCCTGAGTTGTTCCCTTCCATCCAAAGTGTAAGTACCCAACTTTGAAATTAATTTTAAGTATTAATTATTATTAATTATGTATTAATATTTAGATTTTTTAAAGAAAATCTACAGTTTAAATAAAAATGTCTCATGAATGGATGAATGAGTTGCTGTTTGTATCTTATTTTAGGAAGTTTTGCTGTAGTCTTATAAGCTGTCCCAGTATTGTGTGCCACTGTTGAAAGAGAACAATGAATATTCAGAAATGTCATTGCCTTCCCCAGACGCCCTGACTTTTGGAGATTTTTGTTCTTGAAGGTTATATACAATTCTGACAGCTTATCCCATGAGAAGGTTATGGCCTTTGCAGCCTCTCAAATACAAATAAAGAACACTTTCTAAACTGTGGTCAGAGAAAGATTTGTAACCACTTGAGTCTGAATGGCAGGTTGAATTGATGTGCCATTGATTAGCAGATCCTCTATACTTTGAATTTATCAGACAGCCCATACTGACCTTGACTCAAAGAGCAGAAGGGTGACTGACATTTACAGTGTAATTTGGATGCCCATGGATCATTTTGGTGTGCAAAACATTGGAACTTGGTAGGGTAAATAGAGAAAGATTAGTAGATAGATAAAGAGATATATAGATAGATGGACAGAGATCACCAGAGATGATTTTTATGATATTGATTTAATTCACCACAATGAGAAAGAATTATTTTTTAAAATACCTCCTCCAGCCAATCTGTACTTTCTGGACTTTGGTAGAAATAATAAGTGTCTGGGACTTTCTTATGGCCTAATGAGTGTCAGATGTTAGGAAAATCACCTGAGTGAATTTGGCAGGTCTGCACCAGGGATTCTGCTTGTCTCTACAGAAAACTGTCCAGATTTGGTTGATACCTGTAGTACTGTTGTCAAATTCTATTCAACTTCTAAGTGCTAGTTTGATCTGAGGCATGGCTTCTTCTATTTGTAGTGATTTTATTGTGACTACAGGAAAATCATGATTGAAGGTTATGTTGTGTGCATCTGCTTTGTATAAATTCTTTATTTCACTTGGAAAAAGTTCAAATGTTTGAGTGACCACAATTTTTGAGTATTACAGACAGACAAATGAGGCTCTGGAACTTCAAGAGATAATAAGGAAGTGTTTCATTTTTCAAGGATAACTGAAAAACATCCCTCTATTTACATAAGATGTGGTTATCTTAGAGGGCACACTTTGTTTGCTTTCTCCCCACTTTGAGCCAACATACACATCACTCTGATTTCCTGGAGTTTTTTCACTCCTCTTCCTGCCAAATTATATCCCAGTCTCCTTTCAAAACTATTTGTAAAATACACATCCTTCAGGGAGCTTTCTGGTCTAACCCCACCAAGTTCCACTCTCATAATTCCTGTTGAGTTTTACTTTTATTTTTAAAGACTCAATCATTCATTTACTGATTCATTTACTGATTCATTATATGCACCAACTCTATGCGAGGCATAGTTCTAGGCACTTGAGATATGTTAATAGACAAGAAAGATTTCATTCCTAAAGAAACTTGTATTCCGGTTAAAGAGTATGGTGGTTAATTTCATCTGTTACTTTGGCTAGGCCATGGTACCCAGATATTTGGTCAAACCAATTATTGCTCTGAAGGTATTTTTATAATGAGATTACTCCGACTTGGAGTAAAACAAATTACCCTCCGTAATTTGGGTAGGACCCATCCAGTATTTGTAGGCCTTAAGAGAAAAAGACTAAGGTCTCCTGAAGGATAAAGTCTGACTCCAGACTGCCTTTGAATATCAGCTGCAACATCAAATCTTCATTGGGTCTCTAGCCTGCCTACCTGCTTTGCAGAATTCAAACTTGCCAGCCCCCACAATTAAGTGAGCCAATTCTTTATAAAATTAGTCTGTCTGTCTGTCTCTCTCTCTCTCTACACACACACACACACACACACACACACACACACACACACACACACACATTCTATTGGTTTTGCTTCTCTGTAGAACCTTGAATAAAACAGAGATACATACAACAAATAATAAACATAATAATTATATGGTATATTAGAAGATGATAAATGTGAGAGAAAAACATGAAAAAAGGAGGACTGGAAATGTTGGGGATGAGAATCAGGCTGTTTTATTAATTATAGGAGGCCTTATTGTGCATAAGAGATTTGAGAAAGTATTTGGGAGATTTGAGAAAGTATCTGGGAGATTTGAGAAGATACTGGGAGAGTTAGTGAAGTGGCTCTCTAGAGAAAGAGCATTTCAGGCAGAGCAACCAACTGGAGCAAATTCCTAAGGCAGGAATGTGTCCAATGTACTCAAGAACTATCAGGGATGTCAATATGGCTGGAATGGAAAACACAAAGGCTGAGTAGTAGGAGATGTAGGCAGAGTGGTAACAGAAAGCCAGATGAGTTAGAGCCTCACAGCCTGCTGTAAGTGAGCCATTGTAGAGTGTGGAGCAGAAAAGAGTTATATGATTCTGATTTACGTTTTTAAACAAGTCATTCTTGTCTTCTGTCCTGAAAATAGACTTTAGAGACCAAGGGTAGCAGCAGAGGCACGTGTTAAGAAGCTATATCTGTCAGCTACTTCTCAGTAACAAGCCACCCCATACTTTAGTGGCTGAAAACAAGAATTGTTATTTAGCTCACAATTATGTGGGTTGGCAAATTAGGCCAGGCTAAAGTCAGCTACAGGTCAGCTGGGTGGCTCTGCCTCAGGGCGCTGCCTTGCTATTGGCTTGGACAATAGGGATGACTGTGCCACATGCTTATGCACATGATGGCAGCAACGTTTCAAGGGAACAAGCAGAAGTGTACAGGATTTCTTGAGGCCTAGGCTCATAACTGACATACCATCACTTGAGGGTATACTATATTAGTTGAAGCAAATCAGGAGGTTTACACAAATTGAAGAATTGGAACAACAAATTCCACATCTTTATACGAGGAGCTACAAAGCCACATTACAAAGGGGCATGCTATAGAAAGGGGAATAATTGCTGCCATTTTTGCAAACAATCTACCATGGAGGTTATTTTGGATATCCAGGTGAAAGATGATGGTTGCTTAGGCTAGGGTGGTAGCAGTAGAAGTGGTGTGAAGTGGCCACAGCCAATATCTGTTTTCAATACGGAGGCAACAGGATTTCTTGATGGATGGTAGAGAGGAGGAAATGAGAAGAGTCAAGGGTGAGTCAGAGATTTTCAGCCTAAATTACTGGAATGATGGAATTGCCATAACAGAAATAGAGGAGATCGTATGTGGGACAGATATCTGAGAGAAGATCAGGGCCTTCATTCTGGCCATATTATTTAAAGTGTCTGTTAGACATAATGTTAAACAGTTTGATAATAAGACTGACATTTGAGAGAGGTTTAAGCTGGAGTCCACAGCACATAGCTAATATTTAAAACCATGGGGGGGTGCCTGGATGGCTTAGTCGGTTAAGCGTCCGGCTTTCACTTAGGTCATGATCTCGCGGCTTGTGGGTTCGAGCCCCGCGTCGGACTCTGTGCTGACTGCCAGCTCAGAGCCTGGAGCCTGTTTCAGAGTCTGTGTCTCCCTCTCTCTCTGACCCTCCCCTGCTCACGCTGTCTCTCTCTCTCCTAGAAATAAATAAAAAATATAAAAAAAAAAATAAAACCATGGGACTGAACAATATCACTTCAGGAATGACTAAAGATAAAAGGAAAGAGCTGGGTATTCAGCCCCAGAACTACTACACTAATACAAATATAGTTCTGAAACTAATACTGTAATATGTTAGGAGTTCAAGAAGAAGAGGAAGAACTGATAATGGAGTCTGAGAAACAACAGACATTGACATGGGGAGAAAACATACCAAAAGAGTCTAGTGTCCTGGAAATCAATAGAAGACAATGAATTGAAGAGTTTAAAATGATTATGCCAAATGCTCCATACAGACCACCTGAGATTATTGCCAGCCAGATCATTTGAGAATTGTTGCAAGAACAAGCTTTGGGACTTTTTTGTTATATTTTCTATTAAGAAAGTATTTCCACCTGGACTATCACAGGAGTGGCAGTAGTAGTAGTAATAGTAGTACTAGTAATGTAGTAGTGGTGGTAGTAGTAGTGGTGTTAGTCATAGTAGTAGCAATGAGAGTAGTAGTACAGTAATAGCAGCAGGAGTAGCCAGGCAATAACTATAGTATAGTAGCAGTAGTACAAGTAACAGTTGTGGTGGTGGTATTAGTAGTATAGTATTAGTATGATAGTGCAGTGGTAGTAGTAGTAGTAGTAGTAGTAGTATAGTGCAGTGCAGTAGTAGTAGCAGCAGCAGCAGCAGCAACAGTGTGCTCCAGGTATGTGTAGGTTCTACTTACATAAATGGGTCAGAAAAAAGCTTAGGGTGGAAAGCCGCCACCACAGAGTGAAAGTGCATGAGGTTAGCTAGTGAGATATTGTAATGGGATCATGAGTAACTTGTTATATCACCTGTGGGAAATTACTTTCCATCTGATGCCAATATACTATTGTGCTTTGATCACAAACTCCACTTGCTGCCCAGACCCTTTGCTTCTTACACATATAAGTTAATGACTACTGTCTGATTGTTTTCTCCACATTCACATGTGTAAGATAATGTTTTCTTCATGTTCATCAGATGGGTAATATCTTGTGAGCTCAGTAACTATGAAGATGAAACCCTGTTTGGGGCTCTTCTCTCCTTCTGGACATTAGCCTCTCTCATATTCAATGCTGTGTCCACTTGTTTGCTGGACAAGATAAAACTATAGACTCATAGTCTGCCACACAGGTACTGTTCCATATGCTTCATGTGGATTATCTCAAATCTTCACAATAATCCTTTTCTTTATGGATGAGGAAACTGAGTCACAGAAAGTTAACTAATTTTTCCAGAGTCACATAGCCAGAAGTCACACATAGACATTATGATTCCAGAGCCTTTTTCCTCCCCACTCTCTATAGTGACACTCAGGAAGTAGGCAGTGGCCTGCTTAGTGCTGTGGTTACAACAAATTACATTTTAGGCATCAGATTCAATCATCATGTATTATAAAAGCCAGGCTCCTGGTCCTGTAACCATTTTTCTAGCATATCTTCTTATTTATTTACTTAATTATATCCATTTCAACCTAAAACCAATTTGAAGGAGCTTGTACAAATTATTCAGCATAACTAAAGAATAAGTGATGAGCTGGGACAGACACCTTGCTTCCATCAGTCATCCTAATACCTGGCATACTTGTGGTAGGGAAATGACCACTTTTAATTGCCTCAAAATTTGCTTGCCAACCAGATTAAGAAGGTAATTTATAAATTTGAATAAACTCTTTCATAATTGTCCATGTTTTTCATAGAATGAATGGTAAATGTCCTATATCATGAAGTATAAACAGCATATCAACCTTTTTGTACTTTATATAATCAAAATATTATCCTTGAATTATAAACACTTACAATTGTGAATGATACAAAGAATGAATAAAGTGTTTTTCCAATTCAAATTTGTCCTTAGAGTCATTTCTATATCATGTTTCTCTAAAAGAGATACTAACATACTTCCTTTTCTTTCTAATAATATAAAATGCTTTGACACAGTGCAAAAATATGCCTTTGGCCATAAATTATTTTTGTCATAGTGACCATTTAATTTCACTGGAGGATGTAATCAAGCAGAGATGATGATGGGGTATCCAGGTAGAGATGTCTTTAGGAAGGTAGGTTAGCATCCATAACTTTGGTCCACTGTTGCCCACCTATAGCAGAGTGGTGAACAAAATGTGATTTTAAACCCACTCAAAAGCAGGAGAAAAAAACTGACACAAACTCACATTGCTCTCATCAGACTCTTCCCCACTTGGAAGTGAATACATGTTTAAAATGAAACATGTTATTAATCTTTCTTATTACTTCCAATCTTTCAGATCTCAAATTCACTCATTTTACCACCACCAGATAGATCATATTGAAGCCTTACTCTGTGTTGTTTCTTTTCTGAATGTTTAACAACTGTCTATTGCCTATAAGACCCATACAGTCCTCCCTAATTTGGAAAGGTGGCTAACTAAGGCATCAGCCATCCCCAACACTTTTCTTCTTTGCCATCCCTACTATAAAGTCTGAAAAGCAGAAACCTTTTTCTCTGCCTCTCTTTCAGCTGCAAGTAGCTATGGATTCCTTTTTAGACAATGAGATATAAGAGTAGTAGGGATCCCAAGAAAGACTTTGCTTTTATAATTACAAGAAAATATGTGGTGGTTACTATTATTTCTCTCTATTTTGTGTCTTCAATGTAAATATAATGCCTGGAATTTCTGCATACATCTTGTGACCCTGAGGAGACAAATAAAAAGACAAAAAATCCCTAAAGAAGGCAGAACAGAGGTAGAACGGTCCTGGTCCCTGAGAACTCTTTTGAGCTGCTGACACAACCCTGAGCTTGCCTGCTTCTAGATTTCTATATGTTTTAATCAGGTTTTCTGTTTTCTGTCTGGAGATGAAATTATTCCTAACAAATGCAGCTTTATATTTAAACAACTACACTATCAGATTTGAAGCTATCTTTCCATACACATCTACCTTTTCTACTTGATCCTTGTGTTTCAAAAAAATCTTTACTAGTTTCCATTTCCAGAACACTTCCTGACCTTTCTGGCTTTAGTGAATTAGCTTATGTTATTTTTTCCACTTGGAATTCTTTTTTGTATTCTTCCACCAACAATCTCCCCACCCCCCACTCCATTCTTTGTCTCTAGTCTTGCTATAGAGTCTTATATGTCTAGCTCACTTGTCAGCTTGCTTCTCCATGAAAACCTTCCTGATCTTTCTGGAGATGATAGCTCCTTTCTTTAAATTGCTGTGGAAGTTGACTCTGTCTAACAAAGATCATACCAAGCCCCAGAATATAATGACTTATGTACATGTCATTTTCTAACTTGTAATTGCTCTAAAATTTGACCAATTGTCATTATTTCTCCTGGAGGTGGGGGAGGGGCATTAAACTTAGGTGTTCAATTTTTTTTTTCCTAAATGAGTAGATGAGTCAATAAAGGAAATGGATTCTAAGTCTCTAAATTATAAAGTGGTTTGTAGCAAAAGAATTGGGAGGTTGTGATATAGATAGGACTCCCTGCATAAAGCAAAAGAGCCGAGTATTCTCTCCCTGTAGAGGCCATGAGAAGTTCCATCAATTATAGGATAGCCTAAATGAGGTTTTGGTCAATTGCAAGAAATGAAGCAACTCTTTGGTCTCAAGTCCTATTTTGACTGTTGGGTAGTTGTACTTTTCTGCATCATTTTTGTTGCATTTAATGAGAATTTGGCACATAATTCTATATATTCTACAAGGAAAACTGGGCCCATAAAATATTCTAATTAAAAACTGTACTCTTTGTGGTTTTATTCACATGTTTTCTTTGTATTATAACCTAATATGCTTGCTTAGAAAAACACATTTCATTGTTTTTGAGTCATTTCTCCATCTTGAGTTTATTAAACTTGAATTAAAATTATTCTAAAAACAAAGCTCTGTTTTCTGCACTGGAACTTGAACAACTTTTGAAACTAAATAAAGTTAAAATCCAGAACACTAAGCAAATATAAGTTAAAGATGCTAAGGCCTTGCCCATCTCAAATATAGACATTTATTATAGTAACATGGGAGTCATTTTGTCCCTGTCTTTTTCAGGTGAGGCTGATTAATGTGATGTTAAATGCCTAATATAATGAATGAAGTTACTCATCCTGTGCATAGCCCCTTCCCACCCACTTTTAGCAGCAAAGGGTGGCTGAAGATAAACAATTATGTGAGTGGAACTAAATATGTTTACACATATGTATAGACAGGTATATCCATGGCCTTGAAGAGAAAAAGAGAGAGAGAAAGAGATAAAGAGAAAAGCATTGGGAATAAAATCTTTCCAATATTTGCTTCTCTCTCCCCATCATGTTTCATAAATATGTATTACAGAGGAAACAAAAATGCTTAACAAATAAGGAAAGCCCGTTAGCACACCCTAAGGGCTGCTGTCACTACCAGATCTTGATGACAGCCAGCATTCCGAAGAAATATCTAAATCATGGACTTTTTTAAGTTAAGAAATCCAGAAAAGTCATAGGTCCTGATTACAGTTTCTGGCACAAGCTCAGTAATAGTTTTTAGACATAGTGTCCTTTCAGTTGTAAACTCACATATGGGTCCTTTACTGGCCAACTTAAGAGCCAATTTCTTCATGCAAGCCTGGAACTCTTATCTATTCCTTTCTAATCTTTCAACAGTTTTCAAGGAGTCAGCCTTGCTTCTTTCCAGAAAGCAACCACCCATTCTTTCAACTTCATGTCATTAACATTACTCATCACAGAGGAGGAATAGACAGGAGTAATCATATTTTTAAAAAAGTTTGGAAACAGTCCAAAGGTTCCAAATTTCTTTCAGAAATATCTAAGTAGTTCCCTAGTCTGTGACTGTCAATTTTCTCAGATGTTATTGTAAGCTTTTAAACTTTGTTTATTCATTCATTCATTCATTCATTCATTCACTTCTTTATTCACCAAATGTTTATCAAGCACCTACTATGTGCCAAGCACTGTTCTGGACTCTGGGAAAACATCAGGAGTCACAATCCTAATGGAGTTTGCATTCTAATGGGAAGAGGTGATTATAAGCAAATAAACAAAAACCAGTATACCAGGTAGTGATAAGTAATATGAAAAAAATAAGCAAAATTTAGGAGAAAGAGAAAGCTGGGTGGGAGGACAATACTTGCATTGTTTGGTCAACAAAGGATGCCCTAATAATGTGTACCAAGCAGGAAGTAAGGGGTGCACTATGCAGATATCTGGGAGAGGATCCCTTTAGGCAGAGCAAACAGGAAGTGCAAAGGTCCTGAATATGTTGATGTGCTCAGGGAATGGCTGAAGGCCAGCATGGCTGGAACAGAATGGGCAAAGTGTGTGGAACTGGAGGAAATGACATTAGATATGAGATGGCTGAGGCCAGACCAATAACTTTTCATCCATTTTAAGGGTTCTGGGATGTATTTCAAATGAGATAGGAAGCCATGGAAGAATTTTTAGGAGAGGAGTGATATGATTAGATGTAAGTCTTTAATTTAAGGTTAAAAGGATCACATTGGCTGTATGTTGAGAATAGACTGGTCTTTAATTTAAGATTAAAAGGATCACATTGGCTCTATGTTGAGAATGGACTATAGGGGTCAAGTTGAGAAGCAAGTAGACCAGTTAGGAGATTACTACAATAATTCGAATGCTAGATGTGTTTTTGCCTTCAAAATTTATCTATCCAGCTCTGTCTGCATTAGATGTTTAATCAGGATGCTCACCTCACAGCCAGCTTTTGGTGGTAGTGTTTCCTCAGAAATGCCATTCATAAACTGCTCAGATCTCACTTCTGTACAGCGACCAACATCTCTTTAACCTACCTGCATTTAATTCAGCTGTGTTATACTATCCTAGGGAAGGAACACATTCAGCATTTTGGCTCTCAAAACCTCTGGGCTTTAAATGTTTTTGAATGAGCCTTGCATTTGTATATTTCTCCTTTTCCAAGGTGTCTCTTATACCTCTAGTTTTGATACCTCTTCCATCCTTTGGGGGTTTGTTTTTTGTTTTTTGTTTTTTTTTTTAGTCCTCTTGGTCTTACCCATAGCACAGTCAGCATATATGTGTTACTATATGCAGGGTCTGACTTTAATTGGAGCTCAGTTTCTTTACCTGTTCTCAGTGGCACCTGAAATGAGTATTTTTATAGCTTATGTGTGAAGTGTGGCAAGTGACCTCATCCTAAGGTCACTTAGGACCTTAAGATCACTAAGTGCCTCATTCTCTAGCATTAGCAGAATTTGTCCTGCTTACTCTACCCCCTCAAACTTCCTACAAAGTTCCTATTTCTAGTCTGAGAGTTGCTTCTGGTCCGGAAATCATTTTTGGAGCAGTAATGATTGACAGGCCCTGAGCCTTCATTCCATTTTTCAGTTCCGACCACCTTCTCTCATTACCTATGCCAGAGGTTGCTGGCAATCCACCAGCCATATCAGCTCACAGATGTGTTTCATTTGGCCCATACAGTGCTGTTTAAAATTTTTGAATAATTGCCAACACTTAGAAATGATGAAATTTATATAAAAACCTGAAATTTTCATTTCTCTTGAAAAATTGTAAGACTTGGCTAAAGTAGGTATGTGCACTCACATAGCAACAGTAAACTGGGGTTGAGTAGCAGCTGCATCATTTGATAAAGCATGTACTCTGCAGTCCCCCACCCGGCCCAGCCCATTTTATTCATCACATTCCCTGCCTGCTGGTTCCTCTAGATATTTGAGTGCAAAGTCTCTCGTTCTTCCATATCCCAATAACCTTTCCAAAAATTATTCTAGAGGTCTTCAATGCCCTAGAAGAATTTTTAAGGATGAGAATAATCATTTAAAATTATACTTTGAAATAAAATTAACAACATCTCCCAACATAGAAAAGAATAAGAGATAGAAATTTCACATAGGAAAGTGACTAGCTTCTTGTATCTTCTCAAAATAAGAATCAAATTGACACCTGGCTAGTTGCCCAGTTTAACGCAAGCTGTATACACCTTGACCTTCCCCTTGGCCTAGCCCTTCCCTGCCCCATTCTAGCAAAATCTCCTGAAGTAGGATTTATAGAAAGACCAACAGTTCAATGCAACTGTAGACAGAGATACTCGTGCTGGATTTGCCGCTGCTACTTCTGACCTAATACCAAAGTTTTTATTGCCCCCTTGATCCATTTTCAGGTGTCTGTATGGTGAAGGGGGAATTCTCCAATATCCTATCAGAGTTACTCAACAGTCTCCACTCAAAAGATTTTATTTCTTCCAGTCACTGCCTACAACCATGCTTCATTCATTTTCCATTTCTTGTCACTTAATACCATCTGGGATTGGTCCCATAAATTTCCAGTCACTTTGAGCCATTAAAACTCAGTTATTTTAAAGTATCAATCTCAAATTTGATTTAAGTCCCTTCCCTCCTTTGTGATCTTTCTTGTGTGGTCCATGTATGAGTCCTTCAGAGGAGATTGCGCCTGAAGTTCACCTCTTCCATCTCCCATTTGTTCATACTACCACTCTATAGCTTTTTGTTACTGGGGACCCCTTGCCAGGATGTCATTACTGTGGGCACAGCAAGATGCCTAAAGCTGCTACTTTCTGCAATACCCACTTGACTCACAGTCAAATCACTCACCTAAGTCAAATCACTAAGTCACTAAGCAGTAGTAGAGGAAACTGACCTCTTTCTCCCTTCTGCTCTTTCTCTTTAGATGCTTTCTTCCCATCCAGAAAAGCACAAGGACAGATCAGCCAGTTCACTGCCTAAGCAGACATGTCACCAGGGCATCCAAACATTTGGCCCTATGCTCTGAGTTGTTTTTTTTTTTTTTTTTTTTTTTTTTTTGGAGCCTCTTAGTCTCTTGCTTTGGTGACAAGAGCACCTTTCTCTTCTCTTTGGTGAAGGAGGAGTAAATCATCTCTCATAGAAACCCTATAGTTTCCCTGAGTGCAAGGAATCCATTGATTCTCAGCCTTTCCTCTGACCATCAGACTGGAGGAGGGAGGCAGTCACATGTGGGAGAGTCAGTTCTGCAGACTCTTTGTAAGTCCCGAGGGAGGTGTCTGGCTGCTCTCTTCAGAATGCAGGGACTTCATGATTTCAGATGTGCTGTTCTTTGTTCTGAGACATGCTGCCAAGTTAGGGAAAGCCTACTTAATATCCTGATACACACTGTTGTATTTGAGCTGGCTGAGCCAGCTAGGGCACCTCCAGTTATGAATGACAGAGAACTTGACCCCAAATAGCTCTGCCAGTAGGAAGCATATTGTCTCACATAACTAAAAATGTCAAGTGGAAAGACCTGGCTTCAGGTCCTATTGATCCCTGGCCTCAATGGTATCCTCAGTGTCCCTATCTCTACTCTGTTCTTTCTGGATAATAAATGGTAGGTGGAAGAGTCCTAGGGGTCTTATGGAGACCTACTGAAGTCTCATGCCATCACACACCATCAGAGGAGAGTCTGATTTCCCAGTTGCTCAAATGAAATCCTGAAATGTGGTTTGGGGCATGTGCCCATCCTTGACCTAATAATAGTGTTCAGAGATGGCTAATGATATTTGAGAGCCAGTTAAAATTTGTAAATAACTTTCCTTCATCTCTCCCACTTCCTATGATATCCATCAAAGGAGACTATGGATTTCCCAGGTCCATCCTTGTCCAAACATAATCTGAGGACACTAGACCTGAGTCCAAGGTGTAAACCTGCAATATCATGGAATTATTGCTGGATTTCAGAGAGGCATGAAGAATAGTGGTTAAAAGTTTAGGGGCTGGGAATATGAAGAACTGCATCCAAACCCCAGCCCTATTAAAGCAAGCAAACTTTGGGGAAGTAGTTAATTTCTCTTCAACTCAGTTTTCTCAGCTATAAAATAGGAGTATTGATAATACCTAATTTAAGTTATTGGGTTGTTAAGAACATAAAATAAATGTGCATGGTACAATTATCATTGTATAATGCCTTACACAATTAGGTGCTCAGTAAATATAATTTTTATAGCTAAATACTTCCTCATTTGTGCATAGAGACCAACACTATCGAAAAACATGCTAAATTATGAAAGTTCTCAGCAGTTCCTAGAAAGGACCAATTTGACACTGTTATCCCAGGGAGTAAACAGATTTTTCTGCCAATTCTCCTATTATTCTTCGCACACAGCAAATGGAGGACTCAGTATTAAAGATGAAGGGTGGAAGAAATCTAAGTACGTAAAATGTCTTAACTATTGAGTGTGTGTGTGTGTGTGTGTGTGTGTGTGTGTACTAGGAAGCTCATGCTAGGATTAAACTAGTATAGATTTACCAGTACCTTCCAAAGAGCAGCATAAGATATATTGGAGGATCTGCCTATCCTAACTCATCTATGAATTTAGCAATACTCCCAAAACAGTGCTGAGGCCTTCTATTCTTAGATATGTCCCCACAAAAAGGGGAAATTGAGGCACTTTTGTTGTCATTTAAAGCAAACAGTCTTTCCAAATCTCACATTTGAAGCAAATTGTAAAGATATTGATAGCATGAATTGATATTTATAAAATACATTTTAATATTTTTTAAAATTAAATAATACTGGACTTTAACATGAAATATTTCTTTTTCTATCTAGTAGGTATTACACCTTTCTGAAACTTAAAATGTTATTTTCTTGAGAGACCTTAACAGTGAAGCTGAGCTTTCTAAGTATACTTTGTGAATTATGTTGAAATATTTGGTGTAACTACATACATATAAATTGTAACAATAGCCCATTATTTCAAACTGACCTTCCATTTAGTATGAGAATAAGATAGCAATTGGTGCCCTCTTGTGGAAGTGATTACTTTAGGTTTTGGAAAGGAAAATCTATGTAACATTGTGTTATACCTGTTATAGATGTGTTTTTTCCCCCCTCAGGCACTTTTGATGACCTGAAATTAATATGAAGTTTTGTTTATCTCTGAAGTTCAGGAGATGATTTTAACATGTAGCATAATTATGGTCTCCATGGATTTATACTGTAAGACTAATTTTTCTTGAGTTGATCTTGAACTGATTCACTTGTTCTAAGAATTTTAATTTCAGAGCTCATTTATGTCCATTACATTTTACCTCAAAAAGCTGAACCAAATCAGTGTATGAAAATACAAATAAATACACGTTTCACAGGCTTTAACCCTATTGTGCCTCCATCAGTATTTTTCCTCTAGCATCTGCCCTGCCAAAGCTTCTCTGGATGGTTTTCCTCCAGGGATAGCTGGGATAGCTGAACCAGTGACTGAACAAGTTCTGATCAAGTGGGAAAGCCTCTACAAACTTCATGGCCATGGCCACCTCCAACTCCTTAGTGGGTGGTCCTCCTTTCTATATGTGATCATATAAAGGAGAACAGCTAGACTGGACCAAAAATTAAAGTGATTCCTAAGCTATAGAATTCTCTGGTATTCAAGGAGTAGCAGGCCAACTGCTGAGTAGGCATATGGCAGAAAGCATTCAAGCTTGATTATTTGAACTCAGTGATCTTTATGGTCTCTTTCAACTCTAAAGATCCTAAAGCTCTTCTTTTTAATCTGATGGCCACCCTCAGTGAATGAACTAACCACTTCAGTGGCTCTTCTTCAGTCCCAAGATGGCTATGTCGATTTGAACCTGCTCTTCACAGCATTGGTCTGAAAATTCCTGTGTAGTCGCTCTATTAAGTAAACCCTCGGAACCATTAAAAGACCAATTAAAGTGCACGTTAATCAGGGAAGTAGGCCATAATAGAGAATGAAACCCTTTCCCCATTATTTTTAAACACTTATAATCAAGGAATGTATAAATTACCTCTAGCAGGCTATTTTCAGGCATAATTATAGGTGGGATGCTGATTCAGATATGAAAACAGGCAATGTAGAAAGTACAGGTTTACAAGTGCACATGGCACATTCTCCAAGATAGATCACATACTGGGACATAAAGCAGCCCTCAATAAATATAAAAGAACTGAGGTTATACAATACATACTTTCAGATCACAATGCTATGAAACTTGAAATCAAACACAAGAAAAAGTCTGGAAAGCCTCCAAAAACATGAATGTTAAAGAACACTCTACTAAACAACGAATGGGCCAATCAGGCAATAAGAGAAGAACTTTAAAAATGTATAGAAACAAATGAAAATGAAAATACAACAATTCAAACTCTACGGGATGTGGCAAAGGCAGTCCTAAGAGGAAAGTAAATTGCACTCCAGGCCCATTTCAAGAAATTAGAAAAAGTGCTAAGTACAAAATCTAACAGCTCACCTAAAGGAACTAGAAGGAGAGCAACAAGAGCACCCCAAACCCAGTAGGAGAGGAGAAATAATAAAAATCAGGATAGAAATAAACAATATAGAATCCAAAAAAAATAGTTGAACAGATCAATGAAACCAAGAGTTGTTTTTTTTTTTGAAAAAATAAACAAAATTGACAAACCTCTAGCCAGGCTTTTCAAAAGAGAGAGAGAGAGAGCGTGCACCCAAATAGACAAAATCATGAATTAAAAGGACTGATTACAATCAATCCCTCAGAAATACAAGCAATTATCAGGGAATATTATGAAAAATTATATGTCAACAAACTGGACAACTTAGAAGAAATGGACAAATTCCTAAACACACACTCACTACCAAAATTCACACAGGTAGAGATAGAAAATCTGAACAGACACATAACTAGTGAAGAAATTGAATCAGTTATCAAAAATCTCCCAACAAATGGGAGCCCTGGGCCAGATGGCTTCCCTGGAGAATTCTACCAGACATTTAAAACAGAGTTAATACCCATTCTTCTCAAGCTATTCCAAAAAATAGAAACCGAAGGAAAACTTCCGAACTCCTTCTACGAAGTCAGCATCACTTTGATTCCCAAGCCAGACAGACACCCAGCAAAAAAAGAGAACTGCAGGCCAATATCCCTGATGAATATGGATGCAAAAATCCTCAACAAGATACTTGCAAATCGAATGCAACAGCACATAAAAAGAATTATCCACCATGATCAAGTGGGATTCATTCCTGGGTTACAGGACTAGTTCAATATTGATAAATCAATCAATGTGATACATCACATTAATAAAAGACAAAAACCATATGATCCTGTCGATAGATGCAGAAAAAGCATTTGACAAAATACAGCATCTCTTCTTAATAAAGACCCTAGAGAAAGTTGGGATAGAAGGAACTTACTTAAACATCATAAAAGACATCTATGAGAAGCCCTCAGCTAACATCACCCTCAATAGGAAAAAACTCTTGAATGCTGAGAACAAACTGAGGGTGGAAGGGGGCAGGGGAGAGGGGAAGGGGAGTGATGGGCATGGAGGAGGACACTTGTGGGAATGGGTACTGGGTGTTCTATGGAAACCAACTTGACAATTAACTATTTAAGAAAAAAAAGAAAAGAAAGTACAGGTGTATATATTCATAGGAAATGAAGCATCCTGGGGTGAAGGTCAATGTGAGGGCTTTGGGGCATAAAAGACCTAGGTACCAACTTTAGCTCTGTTACCTATTAGACAGATGATACTACATAAATGTGTGAGCTTCCTTCATCTGTAAAATAATAAGTATACCTACATCGAAGGCTTGTGGTAAGCATTAAATGACATTAAAAATCTAAAGCACAGAGCATGGTATTTAGCACATAGAAGACTCTTGAAAAATGCTATCCTTAATTTTAAAAGAAAATGTTTTTCAGTGTTCTTTTATTTGTTGAGAGAGAGAGAGAGAGAGAGAGAGAGATAAGGGGCAAAGAGGGAGGGAGAGAGAGATAGAATCCCAAGCAGGCCATGCTACCAGTGCAGAGCCCGATGCATGGCTTGAACTCATGAACCACATGATCGTGACCTGAGGTCAAATCAAGAGTTGGACACTTAACTGACTGAACTATCCAGGCGCTCCTAGCTATTCTTATTAAGGGTCAGAAATAACATAAAAGATGAAGCCATGGCCAGAAAGTGCCCTTGATGTTTAAGGCCTTAATAGGCATGGCGAAAAAACACTAAATAAATGTTTCCTGTGTATAATTAAATTGTGTTCTGATAGGCTTACCTTGTAAATCAGCAGACTATCTCTCCATCTTCCCAAATACTTTATCTTTGATTATTGACTGGGACACATTTTAATCTCTCAGCATTTGGATTCACACGGTGTAAGCACTCTTAGCTGACTCAGAACTATATATCTATATGAGCGGAACACTGTAATTTGTATTTCACTGGGCTTTTCATTAGGACATTTCTGAAACCTGAGAGCAAAATCTTTGAGGAAGGAACAGTTTTAGGTCCCCACAGTGAAAGATCTATGTAGAAGCTTGATAGATGAATCCTGACTATTCTTTAGTTCAAAGTCCAAACTATAAGATTGGACAGCTTTATAAATTGGGTGATTACAATTTATTCCATAGAGGATAATTTCCAAAGACTTAGTAGCATTCAAAGGATGCATAACTTGAAACAAATTCTGTTGGAGGATGGTATTTATAATTATTGGTTAAAATGGTGCCATCATGTGGCAAGAGCAAAAATAGCATGCACTCAGCCAATTCTGAAAGTAGCAATTTTTGGTTGACTTAATTAATTGATTTTGATAATTGGATTAATTGATCTTAATTTCAGTTTAAAATAATGATATTTTAAATATACTTTGATACAAATGAAACTTTATTGTTTTTTTAGTTGGATGACTTTAAATACACACAATTCAAATGTGCATAAAATATAAAGCCTTTTAATTTAATTTCTGTGATCTGAACCTAATGTAGACAACAAATGATAACATTGACTCTTGAAGCTAAATGAAGGATGAATAAGTCTGAACTTGGGTAATGTTAAAATAAATATTAGATTGCTTTGCTTTGCTTAAAATTCTACTAAATAATTTGATTGATTCTGAGTAAAAATAAATGCATAGTCTGCTTAGAGAATTGACCAGCATTAAAAATATAAAGGCAAGGTTTTGTGGTCTGCATGGCAGGCTGACTGCATAAAATTGACAGCATCTCAAATGGATACATTCTCAGTGAGAGGGAGAGAGCGAACGAGAGAATGAAGTATCAGTGAATACCTAGAAGAAAAAGAGCAGTTGGAAGGCTGGTAACAAATGGGGCAGAACAGAAGGAGTTGTAACAGTCTAGAATATCTAAGGAAAAGGATAAAGCTGAGGAAGTTTAGATTAGGCCTCAGAAAACTGGAGCTGGAGAAAAAGCCCAATGGTGTATGGAAATGAGAACATAGAGCAAAAACAAGATTTTCAAATTAAAATCTATACTTAGAAAAGTTGACCCCTAAATTCCTAGTCACCACCCTCTCTGTATACTCAGAACTCCAGGCAGCCAGACACTTTTGCTCCCAGAAACAAATTGGAATGTATCCTTCTGGCTTCTATTACAAAATACTATGGAAAAAGCCTCTTCTGGCTAAGATGAGTAATATAGACAATTATTTACCCCTCCAATTGAAACAGCTAAAAAAAGATAGACAATATATATGAAAGAACAGTTTTCATGATATTGAGAAAAACTTAAAAACAGACGAGGGAAGCAAAGGGCACAGTAGATAAGGTAACAAAAGAGACAATAAAAACTAGAATGCCATGGAGAAAGGGTTTCAAAGTGCCAAAAGGAAAAACCCAAACCTAGAATTATGCAGTTGTTAGATATAGTGTTCTGTGTGTCAGTAAGATCAAATTAATTAATTGTCATGTCCAAATCTTCTCTATTCCTACTGATTTTTGTCTGCTTGTTTGTCTGTCAGTTGATAGACATTTGTTGATAGACATGGGTTAAAATCCCCAACCTTGATTGTGGATTTATTTACTTTTGCTTTAGTTCTGTCAATATTAGCTTTATGTATTTTATTTTATTTTTTTTTAAATATTTTTTTTAATGTTTTATTTATTTCTAGGAGAGAGAGAGAGAGAGACAGCGTGAGCAGGGGAGGGTCAGAGAGAGAGGGAGTCACAGACTGAAACAGACTCCAGGCTCTGAGCTGGCAGTCAGCACAGAGCCCGACGCGGGGCTCGAACCCACGAACCGCGAGATCATGACCCAAGCGAAAGTCGGGCGCTTAACCGACTAAGCCACCCAGGCGCCCCAAGCTTTATGTATTTTAAAGCCATATTATATGGTATATACTAATTGAGGATTGTGATACCTTCCTCTTGAATTGACCTTTACTTTTGACGTAATATCCTTTTTATCTCTTACACTTCTTACTTTAAAATTATTTTTTTTTTCTGGGGCATTTGGCTTTCCGCTCAGGCTATGATCTTATGGTTTGTGGGTTCAAGCTCCTCGTGGGGCTCTGCTCTGACAGTGCAGAGCCTGCTTGGGATTCTCTCTCTCTACCTCCCTTTCTGTCTTTCCCCTGCTTGTACTCTCTCTCTTTCTCTCTCTCTCAATAAGTAAATAAACTTAACAAAAATCTATTTTGTTCTTTGTGAATATAGTCACTGGCATTCCTCTGGTTAGTGTTTACACACCATACCTTTTTTTATTCATTTTTTTTCTGATCTGCCTGCTCTCTTCTTGGGGTCTATTTCCTTGAACATAGGTTTAGAAGATATCCTCAAGGAGAAATATGGAATGAAGGTAGGGCTTACCACATGTGCTTTCCTTCCCTCAATGACCTTAGCCCTTGCAATCCAGTGCTTGCAGATGGTTGTTTAATATGTATTTCCAGATTTTAGATTTTTGTGAGAAGGTAAGCCTGATCCAGCTACTCCATCATGACCAGAATGGGAATTATCCCATATACTATCTAGCATCTAACATTTTTCTTTTGCTGTCTTTTTAATTCTCTTTTTTTCCTTGTGGGGTTATGCCTCCTCCTTTTCTCCGTTTACCATGATTTTTCAGAGGAAGAGGTAAACATACATGTTCAACCTGCCAGGCTTAATAAGAAACTTTTATCTGTGTTAGGCTGAAGTTTTGCCTGAAATTGGATCCTTGCAAACTTGCTTGCTGTCTTTCCCATCCCCCATTTTCCCTCACTTCTTAACCAATAGTTTCCTAAGATCATTTCCTTAATAAAGACATGAATCCTCATTTCAGCTTGTGCTTCTGGGGAACCAGGGCTAAGGTATTGTATTATATGGTAATTTTTACCTCATCAAATAAAAAGTATTTATATTTTATGATCATAGAGTTCCATGATTATTTAAGTTTGGTTATATATTTAAGTGGGCTCAAAGTTTGCCACCAATCTTCTTTCACAATGGCTTTCATTTTGGTTCTTCTTTGATTAGATTTTATTTGGAGGAAGATTTTATAGTATGGCACTATGTATAATATATTTCTTAAATTCTTTCATTTTTACCTGTTATCTTTATAGTTGAATGACAATATGTCTGAAAATGTGAAACATTTTAGGCTCAGTTCTTTCCTTCAGCAGTGGTCCATGTCTCCTTTTTAAAAATTTTTTAAACTTAATTTATTTTTTAAAATTTCCATCCTGTTTTCCAGAGTGGCTGCACCAGTTTGCATTCCCACCAGCAGTGCACAAGAGATCCTCTTTCTCTGCATCCTCAACTACATGTTGCCTGAGTTGTTAATGTTAGCCATTCTGACAAGTGTGAAGTGGTATCTCATTGTGGTTTTCATTTGTATTTCCCTGATGATGAGTGAAGTTGAGCGTTGTTTCATGTGTCTATTGGCCATCTGGCTGTCTTCTTTGGAAAAGTGTCTGTTTATGTCTTTAGCCCATTTCTTTACTCGATTATTTGTTTGTTTGGGTGTTGAGTTTGATGAGTTCTGTATAAATTTTGGATACTAACCCTTTATCTGATATGTCGTTTGCAAATATCTTCTCCCATTCCGTCAGTTGCCTTTTAGTTTTGCTGATTGTTTCCTTCACTGTGCTGAAGCTTTTTAACTTGATGAGGTCCCAATAGTTCATTTTTGCTTTTGTTTCCCTTGCCTCCAGAGATGTGTTGAGTAAGAAGTTGCTGTGGCCAAGGTCAAAGAGGTTCTTGCCTGCTTTTTTTTTTTTTTTTTTTACAAATAGTTTATTGTCAAATTAGTTTCCACATAACACTCAGTGCTCATCCCCACAAGTGTCCTCCCCATGCCCATCCCCCCCTCCCCCCCACATCCATCAGTCCTCAGTTTTTGTCGGCATTCAAGAGTCTCTCATGGTTTGCCTCTCTCCCTTTCCCCCACCATTTCCGCCCTTGTTCTCCCCCTTGTTCCTCCGTCAAGTTCCTCCTAATCCTCCTATACGTGCAAACATATGATATTTGTCCTTCTCTGCCTGACTTATTTCGCTCAGCATAACACCCTCAAGGTCCATCCATGTAGCTACACATGGCCAGATTTCATTGTTTCTCATTGCCATGTAGTATTCCATGGTATAGATAAACCACATCTTCTTGATCCATTCGTCTGTTGATGGACACTTAGGCTCTTTCCATGTTTTAGCTATTGTGGAGAGTGCTGCTATGAACATTGGGGTACATGTGCTCCTATGCCTCAGCATTTCTGTATCCCTTGGGTAAATTCCTAGCAGTGCTATTGCTGGGTCATAAGGGAGTTCTATTGTTAGTTTCCTGAGGAACCTCCACACTGTTTTCCAGAGGGGCTGTACCAGTTTACATTCCCACCAACAGTGTAGGAGGGTGCCCGTTTCTCCACATCCTCGCCAGCATCTAGAGTTCTCTGATTTGCTCATTTTAGCCGCTCTGACTGTCTTGCCTGCTTTTTCCTCGAGGATTTTGATGGCCTCCTGCCTAACATTTAGGTCTTTCATCCACTTTGAATTTATCTTTGTGTATGGTGTAAGAAAGTGGTCCAAGTTCATTTTTCTGCATGTCACTGTCCAGTTTTCCCAGAACCACTTGCTGAAGAAACTGTCTTTATTGCATTGGATATTTTTTCCTGCTTTTTTAAAGATTAGTTGGCCATACATTTGTGGGTCCATTTTTGGTTCTTACTCTGCTCCATTGATCTGAGTGTCTGTTCTTGTGTCAGTATCATACTGTCTTGATGATTACAGCTTTGTAATACAGCTTAAAGTCTGGGATTGTGATGCCTTGGGATTGTTGGTTTTCTTTTTCAAGATTGCTTTGGCTTTCGGGGTCTTTTCTGGTTCCATACAAATTTTAGCATTACTTGTTCTAGCTCTGTGAAGAATGCTGGTGTTATTTTGATAGGGATTGCATTGAATATGTAGATTGCTGTGGGTAGTATTGACATTTTAAAAATATTTATTCTTCCAGTCCATGAGCATGTAATATTTTTCCATTTCTTTGTGTCTTCTTCAATTTCCCTGTAACTGCTGAATTCATGGATCAGTTCTAGCAGTTTTTTTGTGGAATCTTTTGAGTTTTCCATATAGAGTATCATGTCATCTGTGAAGAGCGAAAGTTTGACCTCCTCCTGGCTGATTTGGATGTCTTTCATTTCTTTGTGTTGTCTGACTGCTGAGGCTAAGACTATGTTGAATAACAGTGATGAGAGTGTAGTCTGTGTCTTCTGACACTAAATGTTACTGTGAAGAAATAAAAAGGTAGTTCAATTTTCTTCCACTTCTAGGTAACTTAAAAAAATAATTATTTTTGAATACCTGAAGAAATTGTATCCTTAAAACTCAATAAAGACAAGGAAATATTTTATTGTCCATTGTGACATTTCAGAATTTTATTAAAATACACCGTGCCCAAAGAATCTGTAGCACAGATTCCTCCTTTATTTGGGAAAATTATCTTCTATTTTGATTTAGAATTCATGTAATGTTCCTTTTGTTTAGATTTCTCATTCAGGGACACAGCTTGTCTTTATGTTCTGTGTTTTCTATACCTACCTTATATTTATTATGTTTGCTCTAATTGTTTACCTCCTTTTTCCCCCTGTTCCTTATAATATGTAATATTCTCCAGAGTTTTCTCTAGACCTACATTTCAATAAACAGCTTATTAGCCATCTGTGGCTATTTAAATTTAAATCAATTAATGTTTTAGTGTGAAATTCAGTTCCTTCATTGCACTAACCATGTTTTAAGTGTTCAGTGGTCACTGTGGCTACTCTATTGGATAACACAACTATAGATCATTCCAGTTATTGCAGAAAGTTCTACTGGACAGTGCTATTCTATACCAATAATCGAGTCTCTGCTGCTTGTTGTATTTATCCTCTTTCTCATATATCTATTGCTTTGTTCTGTACTGGTCATATGTGGTCTTCAGTATTTCCATATAACCTTTATTTCTATTTTGTATTTTTTTTTTTGAGTGAGCACATGCATGCAGGTGGAAGAGGGGCAGAGGGAGAGGGAGATAGAGAATCTTAAGCAGGTTTCATGCTCAGCACAGAGTCCCACGTGGTGCTCAATTTCACAATGTTGAGACCATGACCCTGAGATCATGACCTGAGCCAAAATCAGGAGTCAGTTGCTTAACTGACTGAGCCATCCAGGTGCACCTCTATTTTGTATTTTTAACTTATCCCTGAAGTCTTATACAAAATTGTATCCTTATAAACTCTCTCATAGCATAATGTACTCTGGGGGATTTTCTCTTTGCAAGGGGTTTGCTTTTTACTATATTTTTTCATCTATCATTTGCATGCTACATTTTTTCATATTAGTTTTAATTTTTGCTGAAATATATTTTCCCTTGTTTTTTATACTTTGTTTTCTGTTTCTCATTTTACTGATGCTAAGATTTGTGCAAAGATTTGTCTAAATGTATTTATGCTTATTACAATGTGGCTGAATTCTCCTTTACTCTACCTCTATCTTTTTCCCTCATTTTATGAGCAATAATGTAAGGGTCAGCAAATTAGTCCTGTGCTTCAAATTGGCTCATTTCCTAATTTTGTAAATAATTTTATTAAAACAGTCATACTCTTTCATTTATGTAGCGCCACTGGCTGCTTTCATGATGCAATAGCAGAGTGGAATAGCTGCGACAGAGATCACATGGCCTGGGATGTCTAAATATTTACTATTTGGCCCTTTACAGAAAGGGTTGGCTGACCTCTAAGGTACAGAGAAGGAAATATCTATAGCCTGAGGGTAAGGGGTGGGGTGAGTAAAGAGATTTTTCTCAGCTAGGCCTGTGTGCAGTTTCTACTGATAAAAACCTGGCTCTGTTCTCTCTTGCAGTTTTTTTAAAAGTCATCATCTGGGTTAACTTCATAATGCTCAGGATATCTCTTTATATCCAAGGGTACAGTTGGGCTTCAGATCCTCCTCAACTTCTAGTTGGATTTGGGCGTCTGGAACTTTTGCCACTTTTAAGGAAAGGCATCCCCACTTACGGTTTTATCTTGTATTCAGGCATCTGTTTCTACTTTCAAATTGCTTACATGTATGTGATGGGTGGGGTCTCTTCTTGAGCACCTTTAAGTCAGAACTTTTCTGAGCTGCCCCTAAGGGTTCTGGCAGGGCTCTGGGCTCAGCCTCTTCCCGCTCCTGCAACTGCTTCAGATCAGTATATATATATTTTTTATGTCTAAAGGGATGGGTTTCTTATTTTTATAGATATTTGATCCACTGACTCCCCTTTGGTAAGATTTTTCAAATTTTTGTTTTCCTTAGTTCTCCCTCTTAAAGAGTATTAAGAAAGTGAGTATTAGGAGCTCTCTAGAACCCACACCATGTTCCTTAAAAGAGCTCTGTATTTTTCATTCCCTAACAACTCCTGTGTGGTGTATTTATTTTCTTTTAATTATTTGTTGTGCATATCTTAAATTATGCAGAAATGAAATTTTGAGATCTGGTTTTCCTCTTCCATCTAAAACAGATAGATGGTATATTGTTTTAGAATATGTTTAGTGAAGAGCTGACCATTTGCAAAAAAGTTCTTTTGTATTTACTTTCCACTTAGAATGTGAAGGATTTGCAAATGGAATAGCTAACCACAAGGGGGCATGATTTTGACTTTCATTTCTTTGAATAAACTAACACCAGGTATATGTATAGTGTACGCAGGGTTAAACAACTACTGCATCATTCATTTTTTAAAATGAATGGGGTGGAGGTTCAAGAGGGTGAGAGAATTCCACCCAGGCTGTTCACTATTGGTGCAGAGCCCAACGAAGGACTCGGAGTCATGAATAGTGAGACCATGACCTGCGCTGAAACCAAGAGTCAGACGTTTAACCCACTGAGCTACCCACCTGACCCTGCATCATCCATTTTTATTTTTTTAATGTTTATTTATTTTTGAGAGAGAGGGAGACAGAGCGTGAGCAAGGGAGGGGCAGAGAGAGAGAGAGAGGGAGAGAGGGAGACACAGAAACCAAAGCAGGCTCCAGGCTCTGAGCTATTAGCACAGAGCCAGACATGGGGCTGGAACTCACAAACTGCAAGACCATGATCTGAGCCGAAGTCAGACGCTTAGCTGACTGAGCCACCCAGGCACCCCCTATCCCATTCATTTTTAAGTAAGAAGTTTAAATACCACCAAAAATATATTAAAGATATTAGTCAAGTGTCTACAGATCTCAAACCATACAGTTGAAACTTCCTCAGACAGATATTTTCACTTTTCACAAATTTAGCTACATTTAATAATAAGCGCATGCATATGGACTCAGACTTGAAAATCGTTCCTTTTATTTTTTTAGCATAGTATATGAGTATAGTCTTCAACTTGAAGTAAGTAGCATGAGGCGTTCCTGATAATGGGGTAAAATATATGACCAGATACCTAGGACTGGGTACTATTTAATGGCTGAAAATTATGACAGAAAGTATTTGGAAAAAATAAAGAATTTATTATCTCACATAATTAAAAAGTTCATTGGCTTCCATTTTAGATTTACTTGTGCTCAGGCTCCTCAGAATGGCTTGGAGCAGATGCAGAATCACATCTTTAAAAGTGTGTGTGTGTGTGTGTGTGTGTGTGTGTGCGTGTTCATGTGGGTGTGTGTCTTTGTGTGTGGCTTTCCACTGAAAATAAAAATCCAAACTGGCTTTTGGGATCTCCAAGGATCTGTATGTCCAGGTTCCATTTATTCCCTTCAAAATCATCTCACCAGGGTTTCTTCTCTCTCTCTTTCTGAT
This sequence comes from Hyaena hyaena, assembly GCF_003009895.1. Lineage (NCBI taxonomy): Eukaryota > Metazoa > Chordata > Mammalia > Carnivora > Hyaenidae > Hyaena > Hyaena hyaena. The sequence continues at coordinate 879,108 of NW_024081195.1, forward strand.
TCATCCATCCATCCATTCATCAACATTTCATTCATTTATTTATCAATTTATTTATCAATTCCTTCATTCATTTAACATTTCAGCCACACTGGCCTCTCTTTTACTATCCAAACTTGCCAAGTCCTTTCCTACCCAAAGGCAGGGGGCCTCATTCCCCAGCACTACACAAGGCTGGCTCCTCTCATCCCTCAGGACTCATTGCAGGTCCGGTGATGTTCATTCCACTCTGACCCTAACAAACCTGCACACTACTCATCTCCTTGTAAGCATTCATCACAAACTGTCCTTACTTGTTTTTTTTTTTTACATATAGTGTTTTTCTAACTAGAATGTAAGCTCCAAGAGGCAAAGACCTTAATTTTATCATTCACAGATGTGTCCCTGGTGCTTATATAACAATAAGCATTCAATAAATATTTATAGAATAAACATATTACTTCTAAAAATCAAGCAACATAGAAACTTACAAAGAAGAAAGCAAAAGCATTTTTTAAATCATTCATAATTCCACTACCCATATACAATAACTATTATCACTTGGTGAATGTCCCATCCCTTTTCTTTGAGCACTAAAGTTACATAGATATAATCCTTAAATGCAATGATACAATGTACTATTTTTTTGTTAGGTTTTTATTTTTACTCGAATTTGACAACAAAATAACAAATGAAGCTGAAGGAATTACAAACCATCAGGTTATTATTTGTTGACAAGATACAATTACTTCTAAAATATCCTTCTAAAATTAAGAAACAAGATTATGAAAAATATTAAGAGTCTTGAATCGATATTTTGTAACTACATGTTCCAATTTTGGGCAGTTTCTATAACTTTTTTTTATTATGTCAATGTTATTTACATTTTATTCCATAACCTTAATTTCTCACAATTGATCTCTTTGTTTAATAACAATTTTTTAAAATGTTTATTTATTTTTGAGTGACAAGAGAGACAGAGCGCCAGCAGGGGAGGAGCAGAGAGAGAGGGAGACACAAAATCCGAAGCAGGCTCCAGGCTTTGAGCTGTCAGCACAGAGCCTGATGCAGGGCTTGAACTCATGAACCATGAGATCATGACTTGAGCCGAAGTTGGCCGCTTAACCGACTAGCCACCCAAGCGCCCCTGTTTAATAAAAATTTAAATGGATTAAAATCTTTTCAGTTGCTTTGTTTTTACTGTTAACTTCTTTAATACTGAGTTTTTAGTTTGATTACTCTCTTGGTTGACTGGATTTCTGCCTGAGACTTTATAAGAATTGCTCTTCGGGGCGCCTGGGTGGCTTAGTCGGTTAGGCGTCCGACTTTCGCTTAGGTCATGATCTCGCGGTTTGTGGGTTCGAGCCCCGCGTCGGGCTCTGTGCTGACTGCCAGCTCAGAGCTTGGAGCCTGTTTCAGTCTGTGACTCCCTCTCTCTCTGACCCTCCCCTGCTCACGCTGTCTCTCTCTCTCTCCTAGAAATAAATAAAACATTTAAAAATAAATAAATAAATAAATAAGCATTAAAACAAATTTAAAAAAAAAAAGAATTGCTCTTCGATATTGTATTTTTTGAGTTTTTGCAGATTTAGGAGTATTAAGCTGTGGCTTTTTACAGCATCCACTTGGCTCTGTGTAACATTTTGGGTTATGCTTTTATTCTCAGCCTCTTTTAGATATTGCACCATCCTCTAGCATTAGAGCTCATAGAGAAGTCTAAGGCCTTTGATGTCATTCCCCTGTTTTCCTATGTTTAGCAACTTCATAGGAATATATGTTGGTGTTAGTTCTTGTTAATTTTTCCTGCTGTGGACTACTACCCGGTATCTCCAGCCTCATTTTCAATACTTCCTTGCAGGGGGCATGTCCACCTTGCCAGCTGTTTGTCCTTCTATGACCTCATGTTGCTGCTTTATATCCCTCTGGCTTGGCACAAGTTAGTGACATTCCCTCATCCCTACCCTTACTCTGCCATTTGCAGCTACTCATTCTAGTTGATTTAGCTCAAGCATGCCTTCGTGAAGACTTCCTAGAGTACACTTCTCAGGTGACCAGCCACTTTTCCCCTTTCCACTCTCATGAAATGTTACATGTAGCCCTAGTATTACACTGGGTACACCGAATTCTATTAATGGTTTATGACTGTCTCACATCCAGCACTGTGAGGTCCAGGGGGACGGGTGCCTAGCTTATATCCACAAAACTATGCGATTTAAAATAGAGATCTTGTTGATTAAAAAAAAAAATGGAAAGGTTGAATGGATGGATAGCAATTGGACAAATTACTGAACAGCTAGTAAACCGAAAAAGAGTAAATCTGATACAGTTCGAATGCTCTGATAAGCTGAAGGCTATGCCTTTAAGGGACATTAATCGTATACCGGATGTCAGGATAGACAACAAGTATCAAAGACAAACCTACAGGTGAGTGAGTACAAAAGCCTAACTTCCTCAATGCAGATGACAAGTGTCCTCTAGAGTCCCGTGTCTGCTCTCCGGTGTCTAAGAAGATGGGTTGGAACGGCCAGCCCTTCCCCTATTTGGTGATACCTGCGGCAGAAGCTCGCCACCGCTCGACACTAGCGAGTGACAATTAAGCTTTTCGTTCAGCCTTCTGCGCCCGGAACCCAGCAAGGCGACCAGCGGCGCTGGGATAGTTTTGCGCATGCCCTGTAGGTGCGGAAAAAAGCCGTCAGGTTGCGCCTGCGCTTTCAGTCGACCTTGCTCCGCCTTCGCGGCCGGGATACCAGACCAGGGGAATCCGGGCGTGATGGTGTTGCGGTGCCAGGTAAGGGTGGAGCGCTCTCCCAGGTGTATGTGCCCCCTTTCCTTCCCTTCACACACCCGGCCCCGCTCAGCCAGATCCCCACCGAAGGCGCCTTGGTCGAGTCTTAGGTCCCAGGGCCGCGCCCATTACCACCAATGTGGCCCCGCCGGGCTTCGGAGGCTTTGCCTCGGCGCCTTTGCTTTGGTTGCCCTAACGAAGTTCAAGTTTTCTCCGCGAACTCTTGGTCTCCGAGGTGCGGCGTCAGAGGTTTCTAAAGGCACCCTCGGTAACCTTTGCCCCCATGGTGCTCAGATTATACGTTTTGGCGAAGACAGTTTTCAAGATAAAAATGCACATACTGAGAATTTTTGGGAAAAGAAGGTGCTTCATACAAGCATTTGCAAGCCTCTGATTATTTCGTAGAGAAAAATCTTGACAGTGGAACAGGTGGGTTATTTTACTTGGCCAGATTTGTGAGATACCAGGCTGATGGCATAGGTTTGTCCTAGGAAATACCAATATATCTTGTATTGCAAACTCACCTGTTTTTACAAATGTACGGGTTTGTATGTTGCATAACTTAATCCTTGGCAGCTGGGTTCAGTGTAATGTGGACTTGAATCAAAGGTCCTACGACAACTGTGAAAGACGTCTCTCTCTCTCTCTCTCTCTGTTATTTTTTTTGTTATTTACTTGTGTAATTTATCTCGTGACTGAGACATCTGTTCACTCCTTAAGAGTTTATAAAAGGTGCTATAATTTCATGTCAAATAAAGACCTACTTCGTGGTTTTTAAGAAGATACCGTTAGGGTTTTAGTTGTGGCAAGCTTGCGTTCATAAATTTAAAAAGCACCTTGAAATCAGTCCGAATTGTGCTTAAAACATAAAAGAGTTTTCAAAATTTGAACTTGTTATACTAACATTTTTATGGATGATTTAATTTTCCCTAACTTAAAATTTGTCTTTGATTCAAGTAATTGGAAAACAAGAGATCCCGCCGAGACAGAAAATGTCTATTACGGTTATTGTTAAAGGTATTTTCTCTCCTTTTCAGGTTGAAGTGTTGTATTTTGCAAAAAGTGCTGAAATTGCAGGAATTCGCTCTGAGATCATATCTGTGCCACAAGAAATAAAAGCATTGCAGCTGTGGAATGAGATAGAGGCGCGACATCCTGGGTAGTTAAATTTTTAGAATGCACATGATTAACACTTTTTAAATGTTTTAAAATGAGTAAATGATTAGAGAAAGAAGCTAATTTTTATTCTTGTGCTTCAAAAAGGGTCAACAGTTGTATTTTTCTGGAACTACTCCTAAAAACTTAAATTCTGGTATCTAAAATTGCATAATTTCTTAAAGGAGGTTAAAGATATTTTACTAAACATTCCACAGTGAGCTGGGTTACTGCCAAAGGGACATGATTACAAAATACTGAAAATGTGGATTCTGCATTTTTATAACTTTTAAATTGTTGCAAATTAGGTTGAAAATCTGTGCTTTAAATTTTTATGTCCTTCCCCTTCTTTAGAGGACTTAAGGTAGAAATTTCTAAGATTAAAAGAAAAGTGAAAGATCACAGACTTTAGCTACTGTTGAATTTGAGGTTTTGTAAAATTTGATTTTTCCTGGTTCTTGAAAATGTGTAATTTACTGCTGTTGTTCCTCCCTCAAGTTCTTTTTGTAACAAAGTGTAATTATGCCTTATTTGAAGGGGTTCTAGGAATATTTTGTTATTTAAGTCTGTATAGATTTTTAACTGGGAAGTCTTAGTGCAATGTAAAGGATACTCCAGAATAGGAGTTTTTAAGAGAAAACTACTTCTTGATTTCATATCTTTTAAGTTGTACTCAAAGTGTCCTTATAATCATTGAAATGAGGTGGGGCTTCTGTTCTGGTTTTACTTTTAACCTATTACTTATTGAGAGACACCTGGTCTTGTAGGAAAATTCTGAGATACACTTAGTATACTTGTATACTCAGAAGATCTCCTGGGGAGGGCATGTACTGATTAGGAAATTTCTTTTTCTCTCTCTCTCTCTTTCTTTCTTTCTTTTTTTTTTTTTTTTTGACCTGGTCAGGATGTTATCTAGTCTAGTATTTTGGGAGGAGGGGAGTTTGTTTAACTTCCCAAGACACATAACCTCCATTAAAGAATTGTTAACAGTTTACTGTGTACTTTGTGGTGAATAAGCATGTTCTTCAGTGGGTATGTACTTTCTCTACAGAGTATGAATTGGTTTAATTGGTAACTTTGCAGGTGATGCCTCATGAAGTAATATTTATGTGGTATTTTTAGTTGCAGCTGAAGAGATTTGAGATCTAACACTGCATTGTTACTGCCGATTACACTTTTTCCCCTTCAGATTGGCCGATGTCAGAAATCAGGTGATACTTGCTGTCCGTCAGGAATATGTCGAACTTGGAGATCAACTCCTCCAGCTTCAGTCAGGAGATGAAATTGCCATTATCCCCCCCATTAGTGGAGGGTAGTGCTCTTGAGCTACGTGGGTGTGTGAGGTATGTTTTTCTTAACCAGTCTTGTAGAGAAGGCTCACATAGATGAAAACTTGTATATGGCTTATAACTATACTCTTGGTAAGTCTGCCTGCACCAATAGCGACTTGGTGCAGACAGTCCTGTGCATACCTGCCTTTCATCTCTGCATCTGTTCTCTTGTAAGCAGTTTAATATTATGTCAGCTTGAAACATTCATTCTGTCAACTTCAGATAATTTATGGAAATTTTATTATGTGTCAGGCACAGTTCTGGATGCTAGAGTATTAATATTCCTGTTTTGCAGGATGGAAAACAAAGTCAGAGAAGTTTAAAAAAAAAAACCTCACCTACACTCACGTAGCTAATAGGTGGCAGAGCCAACATTTGAACTCAGATTTTTGGATTTCCTGTACTTTTTCACAAAGACACTTCTTAATCCAGGAAAATAGCTCTCCTGGGCACAGAGAAATGTAGAAAAATTGCATAGCCAGAAAGTGAAAAGATCACTGTGCTTAACAAGAAAGCTTACCATTTTCCAGGTGTATAGAAACAGCTTTATTATGATAGCTGTGTTGTAGGTAGCTCTGGGACCCATGGCATCGTGCCCTCTTTACAAATATGTAGAAATTAATGATTGTCTCCAATTAAAGAGTTTTGGCGAGATAGGAATGAAAGAAAACTTTGTTAATTTGATAGGGCTTTGCTCCAGAATCAAGAGTAAATACCATACTCCATGGCAAAACCTTGGTTTCATAAAAGAAAGCATACCAAGGATGCCAGTTTATTTTTTTCACCTGTTTTTTTTCTCTACTCTGCGGGAGGGCAGTTCCTCAAAAAGTGAAGAATATATATTGCAAAGCAAATTGCCCATGATACTGATAAGGACTGGATCTTTCTTAGTCCTACTATTTGGAAATATGGAATTTCTTGATAGATCTGTGTCTCAGTTTTACTTGGAAACTAAGTCACCATATCACTACCATGATTTTTGAGAAAAATGCCATTTTTCAGAGTTTGGAATTTATTCAGAAAATTATGCTGTCATTAAGCTAAGAGTGTGTGTGTGTGTGTGTGTGTGTGTGAGAGAGAGAGAGAGAGAGAGAGAGAGAGAGAGATGATTGGGGTGTTCTTTGGAAAGATTAGAAAGATTACTCAACAGCATTGTGTATTGTTTGAAGGTGTCTGACAGGATTTGTAACATGTGGTCTTATTTATTTATTTATTTAAAGATGATTGTAAATTGGCTAACATACCTTATGTAAACTGTGCTCTTTGTTTTTGGGGTAGATTCCCATGGTTCATTGCTTAAAACACAATATCCAGTGTTCATCCCGGCAAGTGCCCACCTTAGTGCCCATCACCCATTTTCCCCTCTCCCCTTAAATACAGAAAACAAACTGAGGGTTGATGAGGTTGAGGGTTGATGTGGGTCTTATAGTTTATCTAAGAGGGAGTCCCTCCATCTCTGTTTGTAACTAATTTCCCCCCCATGGTCTTCTGTTAAGTTTCTCAAAATCCACATATGAGTGAAAACACATGATATCTGTCTTTCTCTGATTGACTTATTTCACTCAGCATAATACCTTCCAGTTCCATCCACGTTGCTGTAAATGGCCAGATTTCATTCTTTCTCATTCTCAAGTAGTATTCCATTGGATATATAAACCACATCTTCTTTATTCATTCATCAGTGGATGGACATTTGGGCTCTTTCCATAATTTGGCTATTGTTGAGAGCGCTGCTATAAACATTGGGGTACATGTGCCCCTATGAATCAGCGCTCCTGTATCCATGGATAAATTCCTAGTAGTGCTATTGCTGGGTGGTAGGATAGCTCTATTTTTTATTTTTTGAAGAACCTCCACACTGTATTCCAGAGTGGCTCCATCAGTTTCCATTCCCACCAACAGTGCAGGAGGGTTCCTGTTTCTCCACATCCTTGCATCTGTTGTTTCCTGAGTTGTTAATTTTAGCCACTCTGACTGGTATGAGGTGGTATCTCAGTGTGGTTTTGATTTGTATTTCCCCGATGATGAGTGACATTGAGCCCCTTTTCATGTGTCTATTGGCCATCTGGATGTCTTCTTTGGAAAAAGGTCTGTTCATGACTTTTGCCCGTTTCTTCACCGGATTATTTGTTTTTCAGGAGTTTGGTAAGTTCTTTATAGATTTTGGATACTAACCGATATGTCATTTGCAAATATCTTTTCCCATTCTGTCCGTTGCCTTTTAGTTTTGTTGATTCTTTCTTTTGCAGGGTAGAAGTTATCTTGATGAGGTCCGAATAGTTCATTTCTGCTTTTAATTTCTTTTCCTTTGGAGATGCATCAAGTAAGAAGTTGCTACAGCCGAGGTCAAAGAGGTTTCCGGCTTTCTCCTATAGGGTTTTGATGGTTTCCTGTCTCACATTTAGCTCTTTCATCTATTTTGAGTTTATGTTTGTGTATGGTGTAAGATAGTGGTCAGTTTCGTTCTTCCACATGTTGCTGTCCAGTTCTCCCAGCACCATTTGCTAAAGGGGCTTTTTTCCATAGGATACTCTTTCTTGCTTTGTCAAAGATTGGTTGGCCGTACATTTGTGGATCCGATTCTGAGTTCCCTATTCTGTTCCACTGGTTTATATGTCTGTTTTTGTGCCAATACCATACTGTCTTGATGATTACAGCTTTGTGGTAGAGGCTAACGTCTGGGATTGTGATGCCTCCCGCCTTGGTTTTCTTCTTCAATATTACTTTGGCCATTCGTGGTCTTTTGTGGTTCCATACAAATTTTAGGATAGTTTGTTCTAACTTTGAGAAGAGTGCTGGTGCAATTTTGATTGAGATTGCATTAAATGTGTAGATTGCTTTGGATAGTATTGACATTTTTACAATATTTATTTCTTCCAATCCATGAGCATGGAGTGTTTTTCCATTTCTTTGTATCTTCTTCAGTTTTCTTCATAAGTTTTCTATAGTTTTAAGCATACAGATCTTTTACATCTTGGGTTAGATTTATTCCTAGGTATTTTATGGTTTTTTGTGCAATTGTGAATGGGATCAGTTTCTTTATTTCTCTTTCTGTTGTTTCATTATTGGTGTATAAAAATGCAACCAATTTCTGTTTGTTGATTTCATAATCTGTGACTTTGCTGAATTCATGGGTTGGTTCTAACACCTTTTTGGTGGAATCCTTCAGATTTTCCATATAGAGTATCATGTCATGTGCAAAAATTGAAAGTTTGACTTCTTTGCAAATTCTGATGCCTTTTATTTCCTTTTGTTGTCTGCTGATGCTTGGACTTCCAGCCTATGTTAAACAACAATGGTGAGAGTGGACATCCCTGTTGTGTTCCTGATCTCAGGGCAAAGGCTCTCAGTTTTTCCCCATTGAGGATGATACTAGCTGTGAGCTTTTCATAAATGGCTTTTATGATGTTAAGTTACCTTTCTTCTATCTTGACTTTCTTGAGGTTTTTTATTAAGAAAGGATGCTGTATTTTGTCAGATGTTTTTTCTGCATCTATCCATGGGATCATATGGTTTTTATCTTTTCTTTTGTTAATGTGATGTATCACACTGATTGATTTGTGAATATTGAACCAGCCCTGCAACCCAGGAATGAATCACACTTGATCATGGTGGATAATTAAAAAAAATTTTTTTTTGTTTTATTTATTTCTGAGAGAGAGAGAGAGAGAGACAGCATGAGCAGGGGAGGGTCAGAGAGAGAGAGAGGGAGATACAGAATCTGAAACAGGCTCCAGGCTCTGAGCTAGCTGTCAACACAGAGCCTGATGCGGGGCTCGAACCCAGAAACCGTGAGAGCATGACCTGAGTCGAAGTTGGATGCTCAACCGAATGAGCCACCCAGGTGCCCCGGTGGATAATTCTTTTTATATGCTGTTGAATTTGATTTGCTAGTATCTTGTTGAGGATTTTTGCATCCATATTCATCAGGGATATTGGCCTGTACTTCTCTCTTTTTGCTGGATCTCTGCCTGGTTTGGGAATCAAAGTGATGCTGGCTTCATAGAATGAGTCTGGAAGTTTTCCTTACATTTCTATTTTTTGGAAGAGCTTGAGAAGAATGGGTATTAGCTCTGTTTTAAATGTCTAGTAGAATTCCCCAGGGAAGCCATCTGGCCCAGGGCTCTTATTTGTTGGGAGATTTTTGATAACTGATTCAATTTCTTCACTAGTTATGGATCTGTTCAGATTTTCTATCTCTTCTCATTTGAGTGTTGGTAGTGTCTGTGTGTTTAGGAATTTGTCCATTTCTTCCAGATTGTTCAGTTTGTTGGCATATAATTTTTTATAGTATTTTCTGATAATTGCTTGTATTTCTCAAGGATTGGTTGTAATAAATCCATTTTCATTCATGATTTTATCTATTTGGGTGCTCCCTCTTTTCTTTTTGATAAGCCTGGCTAGAGGTTTATCAATTTTATTTCTTTCAAAAAACCAACTCTTGGATTCATTGGTCTGTTCAGCTAGATTTTTGGGTTCTATATTGTTTATTTCTGCCCTGATCTTTATTATTTTTCTTCTTCTGCTGGGTTTGGGATGTCTTTGCTGTTTTGCTTCTCGTTCCTTTAAGTATGCTGTTAGATTTTGTGTTTGTATTTATGCTGTTAGTTTCTTGAGAAAGCCTGGATTGCAGTGTATTTTCCTCTTAGGACTGCCTTTCCTGCTTACCGGAGAGTTTGGATTGTTGCAGTTTCACTTGTTTCCATATATTTCTAAATTTCTTCTCTAATTGCCTGGTTGACCCATTCATTCTTTAGTAGGGTATTCTTTAACCTCCATTCTTTTGGAGGTTTTCCACACTTTTTCCTGTGACTGATTTCAAGTTTCATAGCATTGTGATATGAAAGTGTGCATGGTATGATCTCAATTTTTTTATGTTTATTGATGGCTGCTTTGTGACCCAGTATGTGATCTGTCTTGGAGAAAGTACCATGTGCACTCAAGAAGAAAGTGAATTCCACATCTTTGGGATATAGAGTTCTAAGTATGTCTGTCAAGTCTATCTCTTCCAAGGTGTGATTCTGGGCTATATTTTCTTTAGTGATTTTCTGTCTAGTTGATCTATCCATTGCTGTAAGTGGAGTATTAAAGTCCCCGGCAATTAACACATTCTTATCAATAAGATTGCTTATTTTTGTAATTAATTGTTTTATACTTTTGGGTGCTTCCAAGTCGGTGCATAGACATTTATAATTGTTAGCTCTTCCTGATGGATAGACCCTGTAATTATTATATAATGCCCTTCTTCATCTTTTGTGACTGCCTTTACTTTAAGTCCAGTTTGTCCGATATAATTATGGCTACTTTAGCTTTCTTTTGACTTCCAGTAGCATGATAGATATTTCTCTATCCCCTCACTTTCAATCTGAAGGTGTCCTTAGGCCTAAAATAAGTCTCTTGTAGACAGCAAATAGATGTTTGTTTGTTTTTTTTTATATCCATTCTGATATCCTGTGTCTTTTGATTGGAGCATTTAATCCCTTTACATTCGATGGTATTATTGAAAAATATGGGTTTAGAGTCATTGTGTTCTCTGTAGGATTCATACTTGTAGTGATGTCCCTGTAGTTTATGTTCCTTGCAGCATTTCCGTCATAGAGTCCCCCTTAGGATCTTTTGTAGGGCTGGTTTAGTGGTGATGAACTCCTCAGTTTTTGTTTGTTTGGGAAAACCTTTATCTCTCCTTCTATTCTGAAAGACAGGCTTGCTGGATAAAGGATTCTTGGCTGCATATTTTTCTTCTTCAGCAGATTGAAGTTTCCTGCCATTCCTTTCTGGCCTGCCAAGTTTCAGTAGATAGGTCTGCTACTACCCTTATGTGTCTACTCTTGTAGGTTCAGGCCCATTTGTCCCTAGCTGCTTTCAGAATTCTCTCTTTATCTTTGTATTTTGCCAATTTCACTATGATATGTTGTGCAGAAGATCTATTCAAATTATGTCTGAAGGGAGTTCTCTGTGCCTCCTGGATTTCAATGTCTGTTTCCTTCCCCAGATTGGGAAAGTTCTCAGCTATTATTGGTTCAAGTATGCCTCCTGCCCCTTTCTCTCTCTTCTTCTAGAAATCCTATGATATGGATATTAATACGGTTCATTGAATCACTTAGTTCTCTAATTTTCCCCTTGTGGTCCAGAATTTTTTTTATCTTTTTCTCAGCTTCATTTTTTCCCATCATTTTGTCTTCTATTTCACTTATTCTCTCTGCCTCTTCAGTCCTCACTGTCACTGCCTCTCATTTATTTTGCACCTCATTCACAGCATTTTTAAATTGATCATGATTATTTTTTTAGTTCCTTGATCTCTGCAGTAATAGATTCTCTGCTGTCTTCTATGCCTTTTTCAAGCCCAGTGATTAGTCTTATGACTGTTACTTTCAATTATTTTCTAAATTCTTATTCAGTTGTATTGTTATATCTGTTTTGATCAGTTCTTTTTTTAAAAAAAATTTTTAATGTTTTATTTATTTCTGAGAGAGAGATAGAGACAGTGTGAGCAGGGGACAGTCAGAGAGAGAAGGAAATACAGAATCTGAAACAGGCTCCAGGCTCTGAGCTAGCTGTCAGCACAGAGCCCGACGTGGAGCTCAAACCCACTAACCATGAGATCATGACCTGAGCCAAAGTCAGAAGCTTAACTGACTGAGCCACTCAGGTGCTACCCAAGTTTTGATCAATTCTTTAGCTGTCATTTCTTCCTGGAATTTCTTTTGAGGAGTATTCTTCCATTTTGTCATTTGGCTAGTTTTCTGTCCCTTATGTGTTATAAAAGTTTATTATATGTCTGGACTTAAGAGCACTACTATATTAAAAAGGGGTCATACACTGTCTAGGGTCTGGCCCTTTAGGAGGGGTTTTTTGGAGTGTGTTACTTGCTCTCTGTTGTGACTCTGGTTGCTTTATCTCCTTACTCATAGTGATGCTTTGGACCCTCCACCAGGTGTGCTTTGATTTGTTCTTTGAAGTAACCCTGGAAAAGAAAACACACACACACACACACACAGACACACACACACACACACACACACACCAGCTACAGCAAAACAACAGGGTGGAGGCATTGTTGATGGAAGAGACCCAATCCCATACAATGAGAGAAATTACAGGGATGGGGAAAAGGAAAAGAAAATTGAGCAGGCAGAGAAACTCTAGGGTTTAATCTAGAGAAAGAGGAAAATAAATAAGGAGATCTAGAACAGGTATAAAGACAATAGATTACATATGTCTTCTTAAACAAACCGACAGCCAGAATGACCAGACTAGAGGAGGGAAGAAATAAGAAGGAGAAAAGGAAGAAAAAGAAATATGATAAAATAAAAAATAAATATACATAGTAAGAATTGCTCAAGAGTTAAATCAGGCAATGCAAAACCGCTGGGTGCCTTGAACTGGTGGCAGCTCTGGTCTGGAGGAGGGGCTGTCGGGTTCATCAGCATCAGTCCTGCTGCAGTAGATATGCAGTTACCAGGCATGGCGGGGCCTGGTTTGGTGTAGGCGAGTCCCGCCTCCACTGTGGGCCTGCCGTCCAATCCCTGAAGCCTCACCTTGTTGGTGATGGGGAGAAAAATGGTGTCACATTCCCCTCCCTCCCCACCCGCCGTCTCTCCTCCACGTACTGAGTGTCCCAAACCACTGTGTTCAGACCACCCTCACAGTGCCTAGGTCTGAAAGAGGCAGTTTGTCCTGTTCCGCTTACTTCCATGCCTCGCTGTGCTCAGCTGGGACTTAAACCCTGATGTCTTAAAGAATCCCGCTCTGTACACCCCGGTTCCGGGGAAGTGCCCCTCCATGCCGCTGATATATGGTCTCTGGCTGGTGGGCACAGTCAGTCTTTGTCCTTTGAACAGTTATATACCTTCTTCCCACAGCACTCCTGGAAGGGGATTGCTTTCTCTCTCTGCAGACTGTGCCTCTGAACTAGTTACCAAGGCCAGGGCTGGCTCCTCATTCCCCAGATGCGTGAACTGGGCAGCTTTCTCTTTCCAGAGAGAGCCCCACAGTTAGAGATTGGATCTTTCTACATCCTGTTCCATGGTTTTTCTCTTGTCCAGATACAGTCCTGTGCTTTCCCAGCCTCTCTCTTCCCCTTGTCTCTCTGCAAAAGGGGATCCTTCCCCCTCCATGTCTGCGCGGCCTGTTAGCTCTCCTAGTTCCCACTCATGCATCTGTGGCCTGCCAACTCATCCCCATGGGTCCCTGGCGATGTCTTTGTCACTCTGAAGCCTGGACTCTTGGAATTCGAAGTCTTTTGGCCTCAACACTGCTGTATTTAAGAGACCATGGAACTTTGGGTCTCCCTACTACTCTGCCATGTTGGATCCCCTCCCTAACATGTGGTTTTAGAATCCATGCCCTTTACAGAATCAAAGTGGTAGGAATTTGGTGTGGTTTGAGGTTCATAGACTATGTTCAGGTTATGTATAAGTTATTGTAAGAAGCTCAGGTGCCATGTACACAAGGTTGAAACATCCTAGAACCCTGTGGAATGTGAATATTTGTGCTTTTCTTTCTTTCCAGTATAGGGAAAAGGACACTGGATTTAGTGGGATTCCTTGGTTGGGATCACCTTGGGGGAGTGCTTAACTCCCGGGTTCTTCTTTCTCTTGTCTTTCAATATAAATGAAATCCCACAGGATTTATGATTATGTTCAGACTCCTCTTCCTGCACAGTCTGGCCTGTGTGCCCACCCTCAGCCCATCTGTTCTTTCCCTCACACCCTGAGCTCTGCCCTCCCTGCAGGTCTGGAGCCTTTGTGTTTGCCATTCCCTCTGTCTCTGCCTGGGGGCCGATTCCCCTGTTTCTTTTAGGCTTTCTTTCAGGTCTCACCTCTCAGTACTATGTCTTCAGAAAGGCTTTCTCTGACCTTCTTTTTTTTTTTTTTTTTTTTAATTTTTTTTTTAATGTTTTATTTTTTTCTAGGAGAGAGAGAGACAGCGTGAGCAGGGGAGGGTCAGAGAGAGAGAGGGAGTGACAGACTGAAACAGGCTCCAGGCTCTGAGCTGGCAGTCAGCACAGAGCCCGACACGGGGCTCGAACCCACAAACCGCGAGATCATGACCTAAGCGAAAGTCGGACGTTTAACTGACTAAGCCACCCAGGCGCCCCTCTCTGACCTTCTTAAATAGCCGCTTTCCCAGCACCCATGCTGTCTCAGAACACTTTATTTTTATGTTACCCCTATTTACAATTTTTGTTTATTGCTTTGTTTCTCCCATTCCCATATAGGTGCTCTGAGGGGGCAGGGTACAGGTCTTTTTTTTCCCTGGTCCTTGTCTAATGTGTGGGGTTAGTCACTTAGTGAGTATGTAATAGATGCTTGATAAATGAAATGAGAAATGCATGGCAAAGGGCTTTGTAGGACACCTGGCGGTAGACACACAGTCCATTTCCTTATTTCCTTGGTTACTTAACTGGGATCACGCCCGGTTATGAAATGAACCGAGTTCCTGTGGAGTCACCATTGTTTCTGTTCTCCCGCTCTCCTTTTTGGATAAAGAAAAAGCCAGTTCTGGGTGTGGTGCATGGTAATGTAGTGGTTAGAGGTGATGTGTGTGTGGATGAAGGTGTCGATGTCTGACCTATACCATGATAGGAGATAAGAGTAGCAATTCCAGAATTTGTAATAAAGTAGCATATGAGATAGATTACATTAAGTGATCACATCAATGGTAAATTCCTTTTTTGTATCCTGCTCGATTCGTTTGGGACATTTATAAATAAGTTGAGTTTTGCTAAAATTTTACACGTGGTTATTTTTATCATTCAAACCAAACCATGCCTTCCATCACATCTAAATGTCCAAAAAATATAAGTTGAAATGCAGTCTGTTAAGTTGGGTGTTTTGTCTCTAGTGCCAATGTTAAGGTTTATTAATATCTTCCAGGAAAGATATGAATGAAATTGAAGAGAAATCTAAAGATATAATAAAATTTACTGCTGAGAAACTCTCCATAGATGAAGTCTCACAGTTGGTGGTTTCTCCACTCTGTGGTGCAGTATCCTTGTTTGTAGGTGAGTTGTGATTTTTCACAGCATCTGTTGACTGCATATGACAGCAGAAATCAGCAAGTGTCTCCCATGTTCAGTGTTAATAGAGGATTTTAAGATACTAAGAGCAGTAAGCCAAGATTACCTATGGTGGGTAGAAAGTTTTTTAGTTCCTATTTTGTTTTATTACAGTTCAAAATAACCTATGTTAAAGGCATGAAAAGAATAGGATAAAAACCGTTACTAGCAAGGAGAATTCTATATTTTCCAAATATTGAGGGGGAAAAATGGTAATGATACTAACTTAATGATAGTCCTGGGAGTCTAATGTTTCCCATCCTGGTTTGTCTTGTGAGTATTTTCGATACTCTTGCTTCATTAGTGACATTGTATTTCCTTATCTTTGTGATAATTATTTTTGATTTTCTAACCAAATGTTTGTTTTTAGAAAATTTGAAAGCAATTTTAGGCAAATTGGTATGTTGCTGAAATAACCTTTGTTCTATTAATGTGTTATTTCTATTGTAAGGGAAAACTTTATTTTAATATTTTCTTTTTCTTTCTTTTTTTTTTTTTTTTTTTTAGGGACTACAAGAAATAACTTTGAAGGGAAAAAAGTCATTAGCCTGGAATATGAAGCGTATTTACCGATGGCAGAAAATGAAATCAGAAAAATTTGTAGTGACATTAGGCAGAAATGGCCAGTCAGACACATAGCAGTGTTTCATAGACTTGGGTATGATTTCCTTTAGCAATTAAAAAGTTAATTGCAGTTGTTTTCCATCATTGTACTGATTTTGATTTTGGAATCTTCCATAGGAATCCTGTATTAGCATGAGGGGAAGGTGTGTGTTTTATTCTGGCAGACAGTGGGCAGTGCCTCAGTGGCTGTTTATTATATTGTAACATTCAGAGAGTGCCTGATGCTAAAACAAAATCTAAATATGCCAAACTCTAAAAGGCCTGTGCTAGACACGGAAGGCCTGCGCTAATGTGTGCTAAAGTCCTTAAGGCCTTTTAAGAATTGTGTTATAGTCTGGACTGTATTTGTATGATAAGTCTGTTAATAGATTCTTTTTAATGTAGTGCCTTTGAAGGTCATTAAATTAGTTGCCTTTTCATACCATTAAGAAGAGTAGAGTTCCAGGCTTTAAAAGGAACACAGCAATTAAGACTCCATTTCTGTCATATTAGTTGTTATTATTAAAAACTATAATTTTATCAATTCTATTCTTTGTTTCTATTTAATATGCTAACAAATTAGCCACAACCTCAGCATCCCCTCTGCAAATGCAAATGGGATAGATTACTGTTTTTTAATTAACCTGGAAGTTTAAAGTAGAACTGGATATTTAATTGTAAGAATGCTTTACTGGAATTTTTTTTCATCTGTTTAGTATCCTTTAACATGTAGATTCAGAAGGGATGGTAATTTTTCTTCATTTTGTTAAAGCTTAGTTCCAGTGTCAGAAGCAAGCATTATCATCGCTGTGTCCTCGGCCCATAGGGCTTCATCCCTCGAAGCTGTGAGCTATGCCATTGATACTTTAAAAGCCAAGGTGCCCATATGGAAAAAGGTAAGAAGATCCTAATTTTGCCATTTGGACATGGTTTTTCTCACAAATTGTTTAAAAGATAAGGAATAAGATTACATACAGAACTTGTATTCATGGGTCTTCCCTGACTCTATAGAATCATGTTTTCTTTACCTGAAATAAGGGTGTTTATATAATATCTCCTTTCCAAGATTTGTTAAACATGAAAAGTACATGCCCAAAGAATGCATGGCAAAGGTTAGTCCTCAATAGATGGTAACAATTAAAATTCCTTGTCTGGAGTGTTCCATTGGTTCATTATGAATTCATTTACTTTGGATTAGAATTCCCTTGAATTAGCCTCTCTTGTGGAGAGTGGGGATAATGCACAGCTGTTTAGCAATAGCTAAAACAGAGATGTCTCAAGGCAAAAGAGCAAGCAACATTCTAGAATTTCTTTTTAGGGAAAAAGTGGGGTATTGCCTCTTCAAAGAAAATGCATAGTGAGTGGATTTTCAAACATAAATAGGAAAGTCTAGCTTATTTTCTGTCAACACATCAACACAATAAGAGCAAATCTTTGGTTAAAGAGGACATTCTGAAGGGATGAAAAGACCCAACTCCTTAATTTCTTCCATGGTATAGTAACAGTAACAGTGGTGGTGTTCTGAACTCTCAAATTTGTAATTGCATTTAAGAATCTAGAATTGCCCACAGCATTTTGGCTGGGTAGTAAAGCCGAGGAGTGAATTAACCTCTCAGATCAGAGTGCCAGTGTGTGTCTTTTCTATTAGCCTACTGCCTCAGTTAGTGGTGGAGATGAGCAAATTGGACTCTTAACACAGGGCCTATGAAATCCAGTGACTGTGTTTTCTGAATAAAAAGTGAAATCTGTTCTTATAGGGGGATACTTTGGGATCTGAAGATCGGATATGTGAGAGAAAACAGTCTCTGTGAAGCTCAGATATATGGTAGCTTTGCTATGAGTAACTGCCACCAATTTGATAGACTACATGAGCCAGTCTCCTGAATAGAGTGAGGTGGGGAGAGCATTTACATTGAGTTGTGAATCTTGGGGGCAGAGATAGCTTTCTTTTTTTTTTATTTTAATTAATTTTAATTTAACTTTTTTTTTTTTTTAGAGAGAGGATGTGAGCAGGGGAGAGGGGCAGAGGGAGAGAGAATCTTTTTTTAGTTTTTTAAATGTTCATTTTAGTGTGTGTGAGAGAGAGTGCGCATGCGTGTGCCCATGACCCTGGGATCATGACCTGAGCCCAAATCAAGAGTCGGACACTCAACCACCTGAATCACT
This sequence comes from Hyaena hyaena, assembly GCF_003009895.1. Classification (NCBI taxonomy): domain Eukaryota; kingdom Metazoa; phylum Chordata; class Mammalia; order Carnivora; family Hyaenidae; genus Hyaena; species Hyaena hyaena. The sequence continues at coordinate 897,184 of NW_024081195.1, forward strand.
CAGGCACCCCAGTAGCTTTCCTTACCAGGGAGAAAGAATGCACAGCCATCTGATAGAAAGTAGACGAGAGAGTAGGTCCCTAGAATGAGAGTGGGCAGGAGTTGGGGCATCCTTTCATCTTCATTCTTTGAGGTCTAGCTGAGCTTACTATTTACTTTCCTGTCTGTAGAGAGAGAGAGGGTATTACATGTGTTCTAAGGAAAGTTAAATTTGTATTTCTGTCCCTCAGAAATAGAATCTGACTAGAGAGTGAGAAGAAAGATTGATACGTTCTTATTCCCTTCCCTTCTAAGTATCATCTCAATCCTTGTCGGGTTCGACTACCACCTGTGCTTTGAGGTCATTGATGACCTAGGCAACAGTAGGCAGGTGGGTGGGGCACACACTCACGAAGCAGTTGTCTCTGTGGTACAGCCCAAACCTGCTTAAGAACTTCTGTGGGTGGTCACTTAATTTCTCACCTAGTGGAAATATCCCATCTGCCTGTGGAAAAGCATATTTAGAAATGCTGAAGTAGATGTAGTTGGAAAGAAAAAAACATTTAAAACTAAAGATCTTCCATCTTCCCTGCCTAACCTTGTTCAGGCGGTCTCCTGACATGGTCCCAGAAGGAATTATTTATTCCATTCTGCAGTTGTACCTTGTCTTGTTAAGTCTCTCTGTCTATGTTTCTCCCACTGGATTGGGAGTCCTTAAGTGTAGGGAACAGTTTTATTCATTTTTCTACTCTGTGTCTCATACAAATTGTATTGTTGGAAGAGTAGCAGATTTAACTAGATTCATTTGCCTGAATTATTCTGATGCAATTGAATTTATTAGGCCACTCTGTTCTATTTTTCAGGAAATGTATGAAGAATCATCATCATCTTGGAAAAGAAACAAAGAATGCTTTTGGACAGTCAATGATTAACTCACACATTTTTTAAGAGAACTACAATTAAATTTGGTAAACTGTCATCAATCACATTTTGATTTTTCTTCTCCAGAAGTTAAGCTAGTTTACTGAAACATAGTCTCGTCTTACACCAGTGGGACAAAAGGGAGAAAATAAATAAATGAGTGTTAGGATGAGGGCTTATGCAGGAACCACAGATAGAGGAAAGGCTTTAAGGAAAAAATGGTAGAGTAATTTAAATGTGAGGAAAGATGCCTGTGGTGGACATACCATTCCGTGACGTAGGGCATTCAAATTACTTATATTTTAAGTATTTTTCAATGAGAAGCAAAATGAAAAGCATTTTATTTTCTTTGAAAGTAATAGTAGATGGTCAGTGAGTGAAGTGTTTTGTGGATATTTTCATCCTTTGGATATAATGTTAGAGTTCTAGTATAGTTCAGTTTGTTGTGAGAAGTAGTGGTCAAGAAGCCAGTAGTTTGAGTCTTGATCTCATATTCTTAATGAACCTGTTGGAGAATTTGGAAATGGATTCATGGATGTCTCTCGAATTTAGCTGCTACTTCCGAATTCCACTGCTGCATCTCTCGTCCAGGCCATCATTCCATTTCTCTTGGACCGTTGCTGTGGCTCTGCTGACAGCACCCCTCTCTGCCACTCTTCTGTCTCTCACGTGGGTCACTTCATCATCCTCAGAGCCTTCTGAGATCTAATCCCATCCCGGAGCCCCACAGTCCTCACCACGGCCTACAGTCTATGTGCTTGGGCTCCTTCCTTCCCCTCACCTTGCTCCAGCCCCCCTGCTTTGCTGTGGCTGGTATGCAACAGGCTTATTCTGTCATAGGGTCCTTCCTTGTCTCTTTGTCTAGAATGTTCTTCCCCCAGATATTCCCAGTCTGCTTCCTCACTATTTCAAGTCCCCAGTTAAATGTTACCTCCTCAGAGAGCCTTCTCTATCTGATTTGGAACTGGAATCCCCTTCCCTTTACCCTGCTTTATATCTTCTTGTGGCCCTTAATGCTGTCTGATATACTATATATTAGTTTATTCCCATCACCAGACTACAGACTTCTTGAGGTCAGGGACTTGTCTCTGTCAAGTGTGTCCTAACCACTACCATGTGCCAAAAAGTGCTGTTGGTGTTGAGTATTGTGCTCCAAATTAAACACCTGACATGTGTAGTTGTAGCCATTACATGGTTAAATGCATGAGTGGGTGGATTTCTTCTCCACTTCCTCCCCCAGAACCATTCTGTAACAACTTATTTATTGAGCTTGGAGTTTGTGAACACGGTATCTTAAGGCAGGAATGATTTGTGATGTAGTTAGTACCTGGCCCAGCAGAGGGCAGTAGAGCCAGGGCTACGGTAAGAGCAACTTGAGATTTTTTTAGTCGGTTAGTTTTCTATGTAAAAACTTTTTGCATAGAACCAAAAAGTTCAGTTTAGTTAGCCTTTCTCTTTAAGTTAGGTCGGGGTGGTTCTTAGATGAAGAGTAGTATCTGACTTTGCCTACGATTATTTCCAGTGTTTAATTGGTATTGGAGTTTAAAATATTAAGGGTTTAAGTTATATGATAGGATGAGGATGGAAGTTTTTCAAATGCTGTTTATAGTTTTTAAAAGGTAATGTAGAATAAGTAAAAGCAATTACTTATAAAAAGTATAAAATTATTTTCCAATTTGGGACACAATGGTAGCCTTAATACGGGTCTATTCTGTGCCAGAGCTAATGTTCTTTTTGTTCATAGTTGTATTTTAATGTACGGCGTTTACCAGACACACTGACTGTGATGGTTCTAGTCAGCTCCCCTTACAACTTGGTTCACCAGGACTGAGATGGGCAGGGCTGAGGCAGGCGTTTGAGAGAGCACCTGATACGGGAACGGGAGACACTTGTGCGTCCATGTAAACGGAACTATGTGCCATTCAAGCTTTGCCATTAATGTGCCCTCTGTACAGTGAGGGCCAGTCGGTAAGCTGGATATGTAGCTTTCATAACACATTCAAATCCTCCAGCTTACTACTAAAACTAGAAAAAGAAATCTGAATGTTTTGGCAAGTTGCAACAGTTTGGCCAACTTTTTTTCCCTCTATTTCACGTACACATTTTAAGAGAGAAGTTGTGCTTTAGAGCAGTGCTTCTCAGACTTTCAATACATACCATGATTCGTTGGAGAATCTTGTTAAACTTCCCCTTCAAATTCAGCACTTCTGGATGGCACCTGAGATACGCATTTGGTACCAGGCCCCAGATGATAATGCAGTGCTGCCTATCTGTGGACCACACGTTTAGAGGCAAGTTACATCTAGTCCCTAAACTGTGAAGGCAGTTGAAGGTTCTTACAAAATATTCTGTGGTCACTGCTAGTGATATAAGAGATTAGCTACATCCTCACCCTTACGTGGAGTCTTGAATGTGTTCTGAAGCAGGGGGAGTGCGTACGATGAATACACTCACATACACAAGCCTAAAAGATCAGAAGTCGAAAGTAAATAACTTTATTTATAATTCAGTAATGTGGCATGAAGAGTAGTTTATAATTAAATAACACTTTGGAGTCTCATTCTTAGTTAAGAGCTTTTCTCAATGTTGATTACTATTCCAATTTGATTTGTTTCTCAGACATCAAATGAGTTGTGCAACTTGATGAACACGCATACATTCATTTTCATATTTTTGGTGGACAAAAAAGGCAAAAACCGGTTGATCAAAAAAAATATAATCACATCTTAAAGATTTATACTTTACATGAAGGAAAATAGCCAAGATACTTTCTCTTTAGAAAATATACAATTCTAACATAGTTGTGCAATATATACATTTTATCTGCCAAAATAAACCAGGTACAGATGAAACCTTTTTGTATTTACATATGGTTACATTTCATCCTTTAAGGTTTAAAGAAGTAGTTAACATTTTAATCTCAGACTTTACCCTCATGTTTACCTTTAGATGTTTAGTCTTTCAAATTGTTTACAATTTGTATTTGTTAGTACACATGAAGGGCATAGGCCTGAAAAGGCAGGTGTGCAGGTATTTTCCCTGTGCAAAGAGTAAAGATGGACCAGGATGCTCAGTTTGAGGGATCCTTTTTTCTATTTAATGTCTTAATTGATGAAAAAAAATTTTTTTGGTTTATTTTTAGAGAGTGAGTGAGCAGGGGGAGGGTTGGAGAGAGAATGCCAAGCAGGCTCCTCACCACCAGCGTGGGAGATTTTTAATAACTTACAAGCCGTATATCAGAATAAATACATTATAAAATTATACCTTATTTTATAAGTTTTTTGTATAATCACGTGATTAGGATAAATTGGCTTTAGTTTTCTTTTCACAGTTAATAATTTCTACCATTTTATAAAGAGAACACTGCCAGCTAGAAAAAATCTTCAATTCTCCTTTTGCTGCTAAAATGAATGATGCACAATTTCAAGTCTCGATGCAGCTTCTTCAAGCTATTTTACTATTTTATATAGCTTGTGGGGCAGCCATGCATGAAGCAACTCTTAACCACATGCTACAGATCTTGTCTCTGTATACCATTCGTGAAATGGAAACTTTAAGATGGTGTCTTTTAAACCCATATTATACTTTTAAAGCAACAGTATGGCTGACTAGAAATAAATTTTTTTCAAGCAGTGGGGTTACTTTCTTTAAATTCTTGGATAAATACTCGCCTTTGCTTAAAAGTGTTGGAGAAGAAATACTCCTCACTAGAGCCCCTGCCTCATACCTGTTGCCATTTTAGCCCACTTGCTCCTGGCACGGTGCTTCTCTGTTGGGGTGATTTTGCCTCCTAGGAGGTGTGATACATAGTTGGAAATAATTTGTTGATTGCCCCAACTTGGAGAGGATGCTCCTGGCCTCTGGTAGCTTCCAGGGATGCGCAGGACAGCCGCCTGTAGGAATGAGTCACCCTGCCCCAGTGGAATAAATGGCACAGAGACCAGTGCCTGTCTTTTTAGGTTGTAGTAAGCCAGCTACTTCACGGAGACCGTGGTGACAGGGTAGACTACCTGAGCCCCGGTTTGGCCAGAGCTCTCAAGCTCGCCGGGGGCATGTGACCTCAGTTTAGTGCTTCTGGAAGAAAGGCGAGGCAGAGTAAAATAAAAGGGATGACCTGCTAGAATTCTTTGAATAGCACCCTGAAGAACTAGTATGCATATGTACACAGTAGTTACATGGTTTCTTAAATATTCCATCAACTCAGTGATGTTTGTCGCCTACTCTTTAAAAAATTTTTGGACTCAAAGTGTTTGAATCCACACAGCTGTTAGAAGAAGTGGGCTGTAGCACATCTAGAGAATACCATGCTTTCGCTATAAACCCCTGCCATTTTATGGCTAATTTTTTCACCTGGTTTGTTTTGCCTTGTCACATGCAAAATAAGTTACTAGAAAACACAGATAGCTCTAGATAGCTCACAGGGGTCAGGCCAGAAAAGCAGCTGGGCCAGATGCACACAGGCATGTACCTGTTTTCAAAGTCAGGTTTTTTGAGGATTGCCTATAAGAAATCCAGATTTCTGCTGAACTCTAAAGAGGCGAAGTGACTTGTCCAAAGCTTTAGGTATGCAGTTTCTGACATAAAATAGTCCCCACTGCCTTGGTCTCTACCTTTCTCCCACTCCCTCCTGGAGAAGGTGTGGGCTCAGAAAAGAAGTGGCAGGAGAAAGGAGTGGCATTCCCCAAGACAGCACTTATATCAGTGACCGGGATGTTTCATCCTCTTCTGACCAAGTAAGTGTTCCAGGAGTTGGGACCTAAGGAGCCTCCTAATGAGCATACTTGCCCAGGTGGGAGTCATTCTCCTGGAAGTTTAAGTTCTCCAGCAACACACAGACACAGAGGGTGCACCTGCTAATATAGGGGGTTTCCAAGGTCTCCTTGTAATTTCTCACAAATTCTCGAATTTTGTTTTGTACCTTTTACACTGCCTGAAATCCCAACAATTAGAAATTCACTGTGGCTTAGTTTTTCTTTCAATAAAGGAAAATAGTTCCCTGGAGTTAAGGGGATTATTCAATGCAAGTATGTAAGTGAGATGATTTTTCTTCCTCATACCTGGTATAGAGCAGCTGCTCCAGCAAATGGGAGATTTGGACGAGGGCCAAAGGGAGGTGGCTAATCCTGAATTACTGGAGAGGAAGACACACCTCAGTGGGCTTCTAGAAGATGGGGACAGCAGGAGGTAGGTGCGAGAGTGGTTTAGTATGGAAGGAGGAAGGAAGCCAAAGAAATTACTCCTCTTCCACAAATTCAAACTAGGTCCTTGCCAGGCAGTCAAGTCAGCCTGTTGTGTGTTGTGAAGGAGAAAAGAAACTTCCTACTTCCTCTGGCACAGGCTGGGCCTGTAGTGGATAGGATTTTACCATCAATGTTGTGTAAACAGTTTTGCATTTGACCTCTAAACTAGCACCACCGCCCCCCCCACCCCCCAAATGGAGCTTTCCTCTGTCGGAAGCATACTCTAGGCTCCTACCAGGTATCCAAGCTTGTTTTGATAGATACATCATGGCAAAAAAGGGACTCTGAGAAGGCCAACAGCAGCAAATTATACCTTCCTTCATTAACAAAATGATCACTTAACCTCTGTGGCAGCTCTGGCTGACCAGCATGAGGTGAAGACCTCTGTTTTTCCCTCCATCAATCTCAGTATCCAAGCTAATTATATAGCTATGCCAGGTACTTCCACTCTGGTGGTCACTGTTTAAAAACAATCACTTTAAATGGTTGGGGTTCCCCCCACCAGATCTGAGAAAGGTTATATTTTTCTTTAAGATTTCTCGTGTTTGAGAGCATTTCAATGTTTCTAACACAATGCACATTATGTAAACTCTGGACCAGCCAGTGTAAAGGTCACTCCCCCCCCATAAAATACATCTTTTACCCTTTGTACTCCTAGCTGCCCCCCAAACCCCCAGTTTCCTCTTTCCAGACTGACCTGCAGTTTTTGTAAAATACCGGGCCAGTTTGCCACTTACACATAAAGCACTGGGATTTAAAACAAATCCATTCATGCAAACAGCAAACCCTGGCCATGCGGCCGCCAGCTCGCCCTGCAGTGACACCGCTGGGGGGCTCAGCTGTTGAGTTCTGTGGTCTCGTCGATCTCATCCGCAGTTTTGGACATTTTTTCATATTTTCTTTTGAAGAAGCCGAGCTGTAAGATGATGTAAAATTTTTACCATGTGTGGATTATTTTGCTACGGGGCCTAGGACCCCCTTGGCTGCCCACTGAAGCACCTCTGAGAATCTCTGGGGCTCCGAGGAGGATGGTGTGCAGACTATGACCTGGGCTTAGCTCTTCAGTGAGGAAATAATACACAGAGTTGAACTGAATTGCATACGTTTTCCAGGGTCTTTTTTTTTTTTTTTGCACCTGAACAAAACATTCAGGGGTCTGGATAAAAGGCATGTTGGGGGAAAAAAAAAAAAAAGGTATAGAGACTAAGACCAAGGATATAAAATCCTTACTGATGGTTTTCAGGGATGGATGTGAGAATTTGCAAATAAATTTGCATTTCCTTTTCTCTTATGATGGAGGAGGTAACCATATAAAACTTAAGGTTTCAGTGTGGTAAGGAAATTCAAGCCAGACGTGTCCAGGAGCCCCATATTTTTAAACATGATCATTCTCTTACCTTCCATAAAACCGCAACCAGAGCTAATAGCAAAAGGATTCCAGCAATTACACTTCCTACTATAACTCCAGTTGGTACTTCAGCTTTCTCATGAGGTTTCATTATCGTAATGGGAATCTGTAAATGCATATATGAAACAACCGAGTTAACTTGTGGTAGCACCCCCAAAAAGTGAGATGGTCTATTCAAATTCTCTGATTTTATAAATGATAGTCTAGAAAGGTGATGTGACTCACCCAGGATCTCATTCCTCAACTAAACATTGTGCAGTACAATTTCTAGAGAAAATGCTTCTGCAAAGTACAGGCAACAAACACAAGTTTTCTACTGTCCTCCCTTTACTTGTGTCCGTATTTAGTGGATATGTCATCTCTGACAACCTCAGATGCTTTATTTATCAAATAGGAACTTTACTTCCTGGCATACAGTCTCATTGTCCAATGACAGCATTTAGAGTCCAAACTTAGAAGGGTGGGGGTGGGGGGGGGGGTGTCGAAGACCAAACAAATGAACAACTCAGATGCCTTGTGATTAAGCAACAGCAACTTTTTACCCAGCTCCTAAATATATTGATTTCACTTAACTCTCACTCAATAATAGTACTTGGTGTGGATTGTTAAAAAGTGGTAGTAATAGCTCAGGGCTCAAGGTGAACTTTTGAGTGATAAATTATCCTTCAGGCCATGTGTGATCCTTTATGTCCACTTCCTGGGAATTTCTGTGATTTTGTAATAGAATGGCTGCCCTAAGAGTTCTAATGGTAAAATGTATATTTTATATAATATATATTATGGGTGTGTGTGTACACACACACATATATGTTCTTGATTACAGAAAGAATCACTACCATTTCCTCCACAAAGTATATTAAGAATACTAAGAGCTACATTGTGGGCAAAACAAGGTGACAAAATCTTACTGATTGGTTGAACACTACATGACCCTGGCCAACGAGCAGCTTCTCATTACAGAATTAGGAGTTGGGCTAAACTTGAGTCTGGCCTTTTGGTAACTCTGTTTCTTCTCATTTATATTTTCCAGAGATAAAATAAAGCTTTGTAAATTTAGGAATAAAGTAACCAAATTATTATTATTCACTGCTTAATAGCAGTCATAGCTATACTCTCCATCCCAGAATCTCCCAGTCTGGGGTCCACGGATCCAAAGGGATCCATGAGTATAAATTTTTTTCTGTTTTTTTAAATGGACCGGGATTCAAATAAATTTAAGAATCACTTAATCTACCCTATAGAGATATGTCATATTTTTATCTGGATTCCAAATATTTAAAAAATCATCCAGAATATTTGGATTCAAAACCTATTTTCATAGACAAGTAATAGTTGGCCTTTGTTATTTACCAATATTGCTCAGAGAAAACCAAGAAAAAACATCTAACATGTTCATTGAAATTGTTAATTTTAAATTTTATTTAATAGTACGTTCTGAAAAAAAAAAAAGACCTCAGCAGATATTCAGATAAACTCTAAATTTTTCTTAAAATGCACTGTTAAGATATCTATAGTACTGCTAAGTTCATAATACTTTGAAGTTGAAGTGCACATTTCCTTTGGCTCCATTTCTGATTTTCCATGCCCCAGCCTCTGAAGAAAGGGTGTAGGCCTTGACTGAGGGTCCTCAGCCAGAGGCCAATCTTCTGTTGGAATAATTTCTCCTGGGACCAGAGTGAGATACCAGTGCTGTGTGTGAGCCTTACTCTCAAGTATGGAGACAGGTTCAGAGTTCACAGGGCCATTGGTTTTTAAATGGCTACAAAAGTGGACTGAGGCCAGCTGTCAGGCTGGTGTTTGGGGGCAGAGTCTTAAACTGGCTTCCAATTTTTAACAAAAGCATGGGGAGGAAAATGCTCAGGGCTCTGCCAGCAGATTAGCTGAGCATGGAAATCCTGCTGTATCTAAATATGGCGTATTCCAACTAGAGGCTCACTGCAAAGGAAAGTTGTCCTATGCCAGCCCTTGGAACAGTGGGCCTTTGTTTTCTCTAAAAGTACATTTCCTTGCAAGATTTTTTTTTTTTTTAATCAAGGGGAACATTTATAGTTTTCTAGACTATAAGAACTAATGAACGGACCCTATACACAGTGCCAGTATCTAGCTATAAGGAATACTACTTTTAAAAAAAAGCCCTGTAATAAATGCCTTACTTTTTAAGCATACTTAAGCACTTTCTCTTTAAAAAATTCTGTAAATACAATATATGATTCAAATAAGAAATGACTTGAATGTTATGGCCTATGATCTAGACTGTTCTGTGAAATCAAGAGAAGAAAGGAAGAGCTGGTGGTGCTGATTTAGGCATGGAGAAGGGAGCCACAGATAGAGGAGCCCCTTGTGTTGTGCCTTCCATGGCACTATCACTTCTTGTCCAGCTTTGCCAACAAGGGGGTTGGGGGTGGGGAATGTGGAGGGCAAGTATTTCACTGAACTTTTTTGAGTAGCAAACACCTTTGCCCAAAAGCTCCACCTCACATCAGATTTTTAGAGTTTCAGTTAGATACTTCTATAGACATGTAGGTGAGAAGAACCACTACTCTTAAATTTTCAGGAGTGCAATGCCTATCAGAGACTAATGCCCACTAGGAGTGATATACTCACCGTGACTGTGTTTTCTTCGATCACATATATCTGGGGGTTATAGGTGTCGATTTCTGCAGATGCCGTCAGCTGTACTGTCTGGAAGGTTGACTGGAACATAAGAACAAAGAATATGTTATCTTAGCAGAAGTGAATGCATGAAATTGCCATGTTTATTTATTTCCTTGAGGAAAATGACAAAAGTAAATGGCAACTCTGAAGACTGCAGAATCTTTGTGTTCTTAAATTGATGATCTGTGTAGGACCACTCATGAGAAGGACCTGGGGGACTGGACCTGTGGGTGGGTGGGCCCTGCCACAATGGCAAATTAAACCTTGGCGGGAAGGGGGAGTGAGGTACAGGGCTGAGGGTGAAGTCCAGGCATTGCAGGTTAAAAACAGCTCCCCAGGTGATTCTAAACTGTTGAAAGACAAAGGTTTAGAAATGAAGTTTTTAATTGGGAAAGATCATGGTTCAGATATTTAGAAACTTTATGAAGTTTGCAACATGAAGGAACGTTGCACACTTTATGTTTTTATATATTTACGTAAGTCAAATAATGGAATGAAAGATCAGATTAAAAACAGTAAAAGTACACTTATACTTGACCATGCATGTCCGTAGCAGACCCCCTGAACCTTTTGTCATGCTACATAAGGAGTGATAATTTCAGGTTTCCTAATCCAAGTTTTTCTATAAAAAATAACTGTATTTGGTGCAGACATATAGGAAGGACACAGATTTTTATGGTGTTAACTAGTAACCACCTAATATGAAATAGCTTTACATGTATTCCTAGATCTAGATACAGAAAAATCATTTTTCAGTGGATACATTATTGATGGGTATTTTTTCTATAATGCAGTTATTGGGACTGATGCTTACTTTGACACAGCATACAATGCTCAGATTGGAGAACTGCCTTCATGTGCTCTGGCTACTAGCATTCAGTTTTTCTGGTTACCAAGGCACATGTTTCAACATCCTTCATGAGGTAATTTGCTAAATTATATCTGGGAGGCAGAAGGAGAAGGCATATCCAAAAAGTGAGCAATTTATTTCCTTCCCCCCCTCCTCAGTCTCTGATTTGTCTTAATTTTCTCAAGATGGAAGATTGCATCAGAAGTCAAGCCTGATCACGTGTGTCTTAAACATATTACTGGGGAAACATTTAGAGTATTGATAATGGTTTCCTTTAAAAAAAAAAAAAAAACATTTAGGTGATGCTGGTGTCATAGTCCCTGTAGACTAAAGAGAATTTCTTTACAACACTGACCTATCTGCCCTCCCAAACCTGGCCCTTTGTGCAGCTGTGTACATGATGCCCTGCAGGGTTAACGAGCAGTGGTAGTTACACCATGCACACCTGGGAGAATGAAGTCACACACCAGCTGGCATTCCACAAGGCTTTGCCTTAAAAATGGCAGCCAGCAATGCCATTGATTTGGAGGCCTGAGCAATCACTTTGTGAGGAAATTAACTTGAAATGTTCACTTGCACTGCATCAGAAAAAGGGTGAAAGGCAGTATGTTCATGGGGTGTACTACAGGAAAGGAGGTTCATATTGCAGACTGGATCTCCTGGGTGGTCTGAGAACAGGCATCTGGCTGTTAAAAAAGCTGAAAAGAAGGTGAGAATAAACATTTGACCTTTCATGAAAGAGGAAGATGTGTAGGAATTGACAGACAATTACTCTAATTGGAGTTTTTTCAGCTTACCCATAGCCACGTCGAAAAAGCATAAATACATTTCTTCAGAAATTTGCTCGAGAGATGAAACTGCTGCTCTTGAAAATTTTGGGGAAGGTACTTTAAAAAGTCTTAACGTTAAAATAATACAGTTTTACACAAACTCAAAAAAGCCCAAATGCTTTTTATAGAGCCAGCACTATTGCATTTGGATTCACAACAGTTTTCCTTCCCTGCTGGCAAAGATTGCTAGGAAAACATTTGTTCCTCAAATCCAAGGAGGCAAGAAACAATTGGTGAAATCTGGCACCAAACCCCATCAGCTGGGATGGTGGTGTAACTCACTGCGTGCTTCCCATCTTATAGGATTTGGAGGTATCTGGAAGGCTTGCAAGTTAGTGTAAGTAACAAGAAAAGCCATCAAGAAGAAAACCGAGCCCCTCCATGCTCATATTTCTCTGTTCCCCTCCCTGCCTTTCACTGTTCCTTTTCTATTATGTCTTCTATTCAATCCAAGAATATTGCTTATTCCAGGGACCAGTTCAAACTCAGTTCGCTAATCTGAAACAAGACTCCATAGCAGGGAATGGGGCTGTTGTAGAGATCATGAAATGATTAGAAAATGGTTGGTAAGTACCTTGAGGACTGATTACTCATTAAAAAAAAAATCCACAAGAACCATGAGGACCCCTGGCATGGGGGTGTTTCAGACTAATTTATATTTTGCTACCTTGATCAGAGCCAGTGTTGATAAAACGAATAGCTAGCTACTTATGCAGTCAGCTTTAAGGAGCCCTGTCTATCCCTATACTTTTCATGTCTGACAGATTCTGGCTACAGAAATCTCTGCTGAAAGCAGGTATCACTACTGCAGAGGCCAAATAGAAGAAAACATTGACATAGTTTTGACACCTTCTTTAAACTTTTCATGAGACAAAAGATTTAAAAAGTTGTATGCATACTGGGCTTTCACCAAACAGGAGAGCAGAGTAGTCCCAGGGCTCTAACATAGGAAGATAAACACTTATTGTTGGATTTATCTGCATGGTGGGTTGAGATCAATTAGCTGGAAACACAGGGAATGAGACAGACTTAGGCACTTTGATTTGGACATGTTAGAGGTGACGAGGGAGACAGAACTATCAAGAACATGAGGATGAAGACAGAGCAGGTGGCGCATTGTACCTCAGGACAGCACAGGGGATCCTGACGATATCTCAGAGATTCTGGTGTTAGAGGTGGGCATGGAGTCCATGAAGCTGATGCTTTACAAGCACCGCAGGTGATTCTGAGGCACAGCCAGGTTGGACAAGCTTTGGAAAGGGATGGAAGCATATTGCCTTCCAGGATATAATTGCTTGGAGTCATTTGGGCATTGCTGATATTAGCAGCCAGAATACCACTTTTGTCAAAGGGTATGAATTTATTGACAATGAAACCTTCTGCTTCCTTGCTATTGATAAGCCCAACAAATAAAGCTTATACTTACTGCTGCAAAAGTCCCGTTCCAAATTCTGGTTGACACATTAAGGAAGTACTCTCTTTTGACCTGGAGGTCTTTCAGCCAGCAGGTAACATTACTACATGAAGCACTTCTGCAGTTCTTTCAGGTCGGAGTCAATGGTAAAAAAAGAGAATCAGTATGGACTTTAAAAAGTAAATGCTGAAAATTTAAAGATAGATAAAACCCAGTGCTGGGGAGGATCTAGGAAACAGACAACCTCATTGAACTGTTAGTAGTCCTAACCCTTCTTCAGGTGACTGTGACACTTGTCTTCAAAAGGTAAAAGGTGCACACCCTTTGCCCACGCCATTTCCCATCTGTGTGGAAGGCCTCGGGAGAAAACAAATGTGTGGAGAAGAGTACATTAAGCCTGTTTATTGCATTACTATTTCTGAGAGTAAAAATGCCCCTAAAATGAAATAATTGTGTTTATCCACAACATACTAAATTATTGAATATACACGCACAAAATGCAGTGCAATTTAGTCATTAAACACAATTGACAAGGGGGCGCCTGGGTGGCTCAGTAAGATGAGCGTCTGACTTTTGATTTCGGCTCAGGTCATGATCCCAAGGTCGTGGGGTTGAGCTCCACATTGGGTTTTGCACTGAGCATGGAGCCTACTTATGACTGACTCTCTCCTTCTCCCCTACCCCCATCTCCTGTCCCTTGCTCATGCTCTAACAAAAACATAGTTGATGAAGATGCATTCCTCAGATGAAAAAAAAAGTTGACAGTAAAAGAATCGGTGGTTGCCAAGGGTTGCGGAGGGAGGACTAGATGGAACACAGAGTTTTAAGGTATTGAAACTAGTCTGTATGATACTAATAATTGTGGATACATGTCATTAAACATTTGTGAAAATCCATAGAATAACTGACCTTAAGAGTAAATCTTGATGTAAACTATGGACTTTGGATGATTATGATATTGTCACTGTAGGTTCACTGAATGGACCACTCTGATGTGGGAGGAGATTTGGACAGTGGGGGAGGCTGTCACATGTTTGGGACTAAAGGTAGTTGGGAAATTCTGCTGTACTTTCCACTCAGTTTTGCCGTGAACCTCAAACTGCTCTAAAAAGTGAGTATATTTATGTTGGGATGAGCACTGGGTGTTATAGGGAAACCAACTTGACAATAAACTATTTAAGAAAAAAATTAAAAGTAAGTATATTTTTAAAAAAAGTCAATGACCGATTGACCTATTAAGAAAAGGTAGCATGGTCAATTTATGTAACAGTATACATGTATCTTGGTGTGGATGAATACTTAGATATTACAGAGAAGGATATTCATTAAATACTGAGTGGTCAGCTGTTAAGTTTCTAGAGGACGTTAGTTTCTTTGTAGTGTTTATGTGCTGTTAGTTTTAGGTTGTTCACAGTGATCAGTTGCCCCTTTTACAAACTCAAAACATTTTCACAAAAATAAGGAAAATGCTCAGAGGTATAATATTTTGGCATACTTTGAGATGGTTTCTCCTGGACATTTTTACATACTACTGTTTAGATAGAAGTCATATTTACACTGTAATTCTATTTTAGTTACTTTAAAAAAATGATTTCATGCTCCTATTTTCCTGTACCCCCTCTCCCTCACTCCATTCACCAAAAAATAAAACCAGTGCAATAAAAGAAAACCAGAATTTCAGTGTTGTTCTTAGTGGAGAACTATGGTTTGTTTAGGGTCACTCTTTGCTAAACATTTACTATTTGAGTACTTAGTAGGTGTCAAGCACCATACCAGATGCTAGTCTAGCCTCTTTCTCAAAGAAAGGGGCATAGTTCTGGAGCAGGAGATAATAAAATTTTGGAAAACAGATGGTGGCCAGAGGCATCTTAAGCAGCTAAATAAGACATCAGTGATTATGTGGGAGGGAGATGTAAAGGGCTTCACCTTCAAAGCACACATATGCTTCCCTCACAGCTCTTTGCAATGCTTACTTATAAAGTGCCTGATACAAAACAGTAGTTTCACATGGAATCCTTTTGATTTCATGAAATATGGAACATATATTCTATATTAGCGGCATAATAATCTGGATTTGAGAGTATATTTTCTAAGTCTCGATTCATATAGCCCATCAAAGCCAAAATGAGAAAGTTCTACCATAGGAGATGGTAGGAGAAAAGTGCATTGATTTCCAGGTAAAACAATGAATCACCCAAAGAAACTGTCACCCCATTAACCTGTCCTCACCAATTCTTTTATGTGCCGGAAATTTTCACTGTTGAAAGATACAGAAGAAGCCGTGTGTCCTATTTTCAGTGGATTTATTTCGGCATTACAACTGATGTCGCCAGCCTACAAAGAAGAATATCAAATCAGTCTCAGGAAGCAAAGTCATCTGTGATGTTCCTCTTAACATGTCAGGAAATCTTGGGGTCACATGTCGGGGCAGAGGAGGAGCCACTAGGCTGTTTTCACTTGGCTGACCTGGCCATACTCCTTGTAGTCTTTAATGTAAACTTGGGGGTATTCAAATCCTCCTGGCACCACTTGGTGGGGCAGCATGGGTGCTTACGGTCTGGCATGTACTAAGACCATCTGCAGTAACACTAGGCTATGAGTGATTTGATTCAGGGTTCTTTTCCATGGACCATTTTAAGATTCTGATTTCCGGTAGTTACCTATGCACACACCCCAGGAGTAACACTACTGGAGAACCAGCTCTAAGTGCCAGACTAAGGCTGAGCCAGTGTCAAGGGTTTTGGCTACACAGTGCTTCTCAACCCAGGCTGCATGTTAGAAGCACCTGGAAGTGGGGGCTTCTAAGGACTCTCTGGTGGTGCTAGCGTCTTAGCCCTGGAGATTCTAATTGTCGGGGGGTGGACCTGGGCATGAGGCCCTTTTGATAAAAATGAGGAACCGTGTTGATCACTACCAGGTGGAAGGCCAAGCCAGTGTCTTAAAGACCAGCTACTAATTGCAGCTGTGTGGACCAACTACTCTCCCATGATGGGTTCGACCTCATACTTGCCAGTGAACTAACTGCTCAATAGACCGGGCTCTGACACAGTCAGATCTTCACCTGGCCAAAACAAGGCTTTAGGATAATTGCTGCCATCTCCAGTTGTTTCCTTATAACAGTTCCTGTTTCTGATAGGACACTGACTGCTCCTTACCTGGCACTCAGGATGCATAACATTTATCTTCTCAGTTTTCCATCCATAAGATCTGAGACACAATCACCCTAACCTCACGGGGTATTTCCATATTGAAAGTGCACAATTTTATAGGCAATTCAGTTGCCCTTACCTGATCTGTGTGCACCCCAGTCACGTACATCAACGGGTTCTGTTCTTTGGTGTATTGAGGGATGTGGATGATCATGGATGCCATGCTGACTGGGATGCTTCCTGTTGTTACCTATGTAGTATGGAAGAAAACATTCTGGTTACTGCTAGATCATGCACGTGTTGCAGATAAGGTGATCAATAACTTCTGGATTGATGGAGGGCAACTATTAAGTGGTAAGCCTGAGGCCATTTGAAAGTAAGCCTTGTTTTTATAGTCACAGTCGGGTCTGTGTGTCTCATCTGAATCTCAGCCTCTACAGTTTGAACTGGTGAGTTGTGATTTAGAAGCTGGTTAAGAATACCTGCTGTCTGTTGAGGGGGCCCTACCAGGGCTGAAGTTCCATTTGGCCCCTGACTGGCAGTGTGGCTTGGGCAAGATACTTAACCTCTGTATCCTTCAGTTTTCCTCATTTGGAAAATAAAAATAATCAGCAACTTAGTGCATATGTGCAGGTATAGCATTTGTTCTCATGGATGGGGAGTCTGTTCTATTGGCCAAGGATCATGTCCTACTGGTTGTTAAACATTTTAAATAACCATAGGATTAATAGTTCTACCAACATTATAACTAACCTGGGAAATGGGTTAACATATATAAAGCACTTGATATAAAGTGCTGATACTTCTTACACTCTATGAATGTTATTTTATTGTTACTAATTGAGTAAATATCCCATTAAAGAAGTAGTTGCCAAATATTAGCCACATGTAAATTCCAGTATCTGCCTCACAAATCAGGACTTTTAAAGATTTTTTTTTAATCACCAAATCGTTAGGTTGTAACCATGTAACGAACCAGAAGGAAATGTAAAAAAATTTAAAAAAATCAGATGGTATTCATTTAAGGTTGTGGATGAAATCTGTTTACTTTCCAAATTTTCTATAATTATAAAATAAGCATTTTTTCCACAAACTTCCTTTTATGTAACTGATAACAATCTATAGATTAATAATTGCTTACTAATAGCCAATGGAAACTGAAATTTGTGTACAAATGGTTAGCTTCTCAAGTAGAAGTGGTCTCCAAGGATAAATAGCATCTTATATTCCAGAGACTTTTGCTCATGGTAATAACATTATATTAATACACTGTTGATTAATATTTAACAGTTACTTTCAAAATATATCCATTAGCTTTTACCCAGAACACATAGCTATGCACAAAAGCCCCAGCTATTTATTGAGAGTCTTAGTGATTCTCAAAGTATAGCACCTGGACCAGCATCATCAGCATTACCTGGAAACCTGGTTGAAATATACATTTTTAGGCTCACCATAGACCTACTGAGTCCGAAACTGAGGATGGAGCCCAGTGACATGTGTCTTAACAGTCTCCCAGGAGATTCTAATGCAGATCAAGTTTGAGAACCACTAGTATATTCAACATTTTACTTTATTCTTCTCTTCCTGGTTTCCTTATTTTCTCTTTCCCTTTCTCCTGATTTGGTATGTTTTTTAATGTTTATTTTGGGGGGAGAGAGAGCGCACACAGGGGAGGGACAGAGAGAGAAGACGACACAGAATCCAAAGCAAGCTTCAGGCTGTCAGCGTGGAGCCTGATGTGGGGCTCAAACTCACTCCAGAGACATGAGATTATGACCTTAGCTGAAGTCAGATGCTCAACAGATTGAGCCACCCAGACGCCCCATGACTTAGTATTCTTTTGACAGGCTTACCAACCTTAACAGAGAAGATGAATTTTGGACCAATATCTTCAAAACTGTGCACGATTGAAGGAATATTCCCATCTGAGGAGACTTCATAGAAATTTATATTGGTAGATCTGTTGAATGATGTTTGTAAAGCCAAAAATTTTAGTTTTGCTGTTGTTCTTGAACTTTAATATTTCTTTCATTTAAATATCTATCTTATATTACAAGTAAAAGTTTATGTTAAGGTATGAAAACATGCTATTTCTATGCTTATGTTTCTAAGGCTAAAACAAATCCTTTAAACACCTATCTCTTCATGAGCTTTCTGCAAGGTTCTTTGTGTTACATATTTATCAATTGTAAAGTTTCTAAAACAAGTACAAATGTGTTACTTTAAAACTGACAGGACCCAAGGTTGCTATTATACTGACTGGTGTATTCACGCCGTGCACACTTAGTCCTTGTTGATTGGATGAATGGATTTATAAGCCAGAGGATTTTCTACTTGGGTGGCTGAAGTACAGTGATAGGATTTTAGCTCCCGCAGTATTTGTTACTGGATGCCCGTAAAACAGCGTATACATTTTCTTTACCATTCCTTCTCCCTTTCCAAACCAACTCTAATGCTTTTGGTCTGAACTGAGGTTGGTCAGTGGGTTTCTGTGACTTGTGTAGAAACAGCCTTCTGGGTGGCTGACCCAGACGTTTTATCAGACCAAACCTAGAGGTATTAGGTGATTCGACCTCTTTGCTTGGAATTGCCAACTTGGGTTTGCAAGTGAAGTGAGGACCAGATCAGAGAAATCCCCACAGGACCACTCAACTTGGCACATAACTAGATACCCTTCCCTGTCCTCCTCACTCATTTCTGGGGCTGATGCTGGATTCCAACCAGGATAGCTTCATTGGGACTGTAGGGAGTGGGTAACAGGCATAGGAATCTGAAAAGCAATAGTTCCTTCCACTAAACAATTTAGCATTATTCTTGGATGTTGATTCTATTTCCTAAAAAATAGAACTGGATATTTTCTGAGATCGTTTTCAGGTTTCTTTACTGAATTCTTGTCTTTTTTTATGTTTAAAAACTTTTCCCCAAATTCTCAAAAGGAAAATATGTCATAGGTAGACTTAAATAGATGTGACATTTGTCAAGGGTATGTAGATGAGAGGAAACAATGATTTGTCAGCCTTACATGGAAAATGGGAAAACTGACTAGAATTTGAAACACAAAACCTGGCCGTATATGCAGGATTTATTCTCTACCTTCCAGAAGACCTTTGTGTAGCCCCTAAGAACAGTTTCTAAATTAGTATGTTCTGTTTTTGCATTTTAAAGAGATCTGACATTTTTCCATTTCTTAAGTTTTCCTTAAGTTACTTAAGTGTAGATGATCAACGTATTTACAAGCAGTTAGCTATACTCTGGGGGCTTCTGTTTTAGAAATAATTCTATCATGGTTTCCACGTATAATATTTGTACAACATAACTGCATATTTATCAGAGTGGTTGCTAAGGGATATGCTCAATGAATGGGTAGAATTTTTTTCCACAAAGTTTGCAAAGGTGTTAATTTTTTTTTTAGAGCACTGCTTGTGATGGTTAAACAAAAATGCAAAACATCCAAATATCTCATTAATCTTGAATTGGATACACAAATTATGATCCAGCCAGGAATAGGATAGGTTCGATCTCTAGGTCTTTATATATAAACTTCTCTAAGGTCATATGTTTTTTTAAAAAAGTGAGATTAAGGAAGGATTTTATTATTCCATTTGGGTAAATGTGTGTGAGTGCATGACATGCATATATCCTGGTAGATCAACAAACCTTGCATCTGGAAGGTATTTGGAAAATAGTGGAATCATCTGTGGGATGACCAGAGCCAGAGGAGGTTGGAGGCATGACCTCACTTTATTGTATATCTTTCTGTAATGTTTAGATTTCCTAGCCATGTACATTTAATGTCTTTCTTTAAAAGAATATCAGGAGGAATGATCTGGGTGGTAGGGTTAGGAATCATTTTAGTTTTTCCACACCGTAATTCCATATTAATTTTAATTTTTTTTTCACCTTTCAGGTATATTTTAAAGGACATCAGATGGTCTTAAAATTCAAGTTGTCATCACAGAAATACAGAGCTAAGATGTTCCTGAAAGTGAAGTCCCACTTCCATCTTGTACTTATTTCACGTCGAGAAAGTTGTCTGGACAAATTGGTCATGGTGTGGGAGTGGAATGAAATAAAAGCTGTTTTGAGGAAAAACATTCAGGATATGAATCAATGTAGGTAGGAAGAGAAAATAATCATGTAATGTGGTAATCTCAATCTCTCTGGATGCGTTGGTCTTCAATTCTTTCAGCACTGAAGATCGTTTTGGAATCTGCAGTTACTGATACATTTTTCAAGGACGGATGACTTGGGCTGGACCAGTCTTTGCTTTTGCTGTTTTCAGTTCACTTGATATAGGAGCATTCTTTCATCTTTGCTCATGTGTCTCACGCTCTAGACATAATGACACATTTTCCTTTTTGTTTCTGCTCGGTGATCTAGTGCATGATCTATGTGTTCCATGCTTTTGGGGGTTGGGGTAATGCAGCGAGCTGGAGAAATCTGTTACTGAACACTGTTCAGAGCCTGGTTTCTCAGAAATACAGTGCAGCTCATTTTCGAGGCACCACTGAGCTGTGCTAAGAAACTGCCTTCACGCCTCACTAGGTAGAGAACTCTGGTTCCCAGGCCTAGAGGTGGGCATCACCTGCGGGTGGGTACCTACCTGCATGGCTCTGCTCTAGTGTGTCTGCACCTATGAACCTGCTTCACTTCCTACCGAGGATTAAGGTGACACATCACCCTCCTAGTGCCTGTGGTTTCCCATGTGTTAGACACTTCAAGACACCTGGCCCAAGATAGCTGATACCAACCGGCATCATTTTGCCACTGCTCCCAGGTACACTTGCTCTGGCCAGGCAAGATAAGGGAATAAAACATTTCTTCATAGATGACCTCGTTGGAAAATGCCTCATTTCCCCTTGGTTGAAAGAAACCCATTATGTTAAGTCAGAAATTTTCCACCCCGAAACTAATTTTCTATGATTCAGTTTAATGTTTATGGTGGACCTACTATGTACAAAGCATTGTGCTTGGGGTTCTGGTGCTCAGAGGTGGGGCTACCGCTTGAGAGCTCATGCGGATAGTAGGAAGAAGCATGGAGAAGAAAGTGGTGCCACCTCCTCAGGGCCCAGAGAGTTCTGCTTTGACCCTTTGGGAAGACTGGCCCCTCATCTGAGGGGCTACAGAGGAAGTGCTCTGTGGCCTATGGCAGAAAGTTTGCTCCCTGCTTTTCTGGTGTTGCTCTAGGTCAGTAAACCTCAATAGTTGTGTAAGGTTTTCCTAAGGACTGACTTGTCCCTGAACTTCCTCTGTCCTAGTTGACAAGGGAGAAACCTGTAATTCAGATTTTCTAGTTAAGAATGAACACACAGAGTCATGAGCCAGATGTGTTCCAAACTGAGTGATATCAGTGGCCACAGGCTACTCACGGTTTCACCTACCTTGTTATATGAATATCAGCGTCATACAGCAGAGGGATTTTGAAATTGACCAAATTATCTGCCTTGTTTTCTTCAGAGCTTTCGCTATTGGAATGAACATTAGGAAATTACTCTGAGAACGTTATTGAAGCCATCTATCATCAGTTCATGACTTCATTAGGCGTTACCTTAAGGCTTGGAAATTGAGAGATGCCTGATTCTGAAGGTTTTGAAGATTGAAGTCAAAGTTAATCATGAAAGTCACCTATAACCAAAATTGAAACCCATCAATCTATGATGATTTGTACTCAGGGACCAATTACAAAGATGTTTCCCAGAAAAGCAAACTCACTCCAATTTGATCCTGAATTTTATATACCTTAAGCTTTCATCTCTGTAGAATATCTATTTGTCCACTTTGCTTCATTTAGCGTGCCTCCCCTTTAGAATTAGAGGGCTTACCTTTCAAGTGACATGTATAGATCATCACATCATGGCCAGATCTCCTCTGAATTTGAAAGCTCTGTGCTGACTGGAAATTTGCTTAGCAGGAGTTAAGAAATGATATCTGGGACTCTATACAGCACTCTGACTAGTGTTGGTCAATGTATGAAAGAGAGACAGAGAGACAGAGAGACAGAGAGACAGAGAGGGAGGGAGGGAAGGAAGGAAGGAAGGAAGGAAGGAAGGAAGGAAGGAAGGAAGGAAGGAAGGAAGGAAGGAAGGAAAAACTCTCCATGTCGCATGTGCTTTTGAAATGAATTGCATGGGGAAAAGTCCCACATTTATTAATAACTTAAAATTCAGATATTTTTAAAACTTCTTCTATACAGCTAGTTCTTTTTAAGGGCTGTCAAATTACATTACCTAACAAAGAAGGCGAAATGGTGGGGTGAATTAACACTAGTGCCGAGGAGGAGCTAGTGTGGATTTGATGATGAAATGTAAGTTGTACCTGTTGCTGTCTCTTTAAAGCAGGGTAGCCTACATCACAGGTAACAGACTTCTGAGATGAAGCAATCTGGCATATGACTTCTGTTCCATCAACCTGAAAGACACCAAGGAAACAATGATCAATTAGTATGTTGTGTGTGTGTGTGTTGTGTTGTGTGTGCACACGCACACGTCCACATACATGCTGAAGGATGTGTAAACCAAATGGACATCTTAGCAGCAGAACTGGTTCACACTGAAGTAATTTACTGTCCCCCAAGATTTGGAAATCTTGTATTGTCCGGATAGCTAATATACTATTTTTATTGCTAACAGGACACCCAATAAGCCAAAAGTGAGGTCAAATACTGGAATTTTCCCCCAGAAGTAAATTCCAGTTCTTCTATTTCAGAAGCATAGAATAACTTTAATATTTAGAAATGCTGTCTTTAGTACATACCTTTCTCTCAATTTATTTGAAGTTAATAGTTTAAAGAAAGGAAAGCAAAATCATATTGTTGGTGTTTGTATTTTAAATAATTTAAAGAATGTTTTTTAGTTTTCCTTGTTTTTTCCCCCTCTTTGAAATAAGAAGTTCTTATTTGGCACAGGAAATTGAAGCATTGAAGTCACAATAGATTTAGAACATTAAATCTGTTAAGTTTGTGTTGACCTTTTTCAAATTCTTTTGTCAAGTAGTGAATTTGGGAAATCTCAGCTTTTGCCTCCTCTCCCTTTCATTGCTTGGTGGCAAAGGAGGGGCCAGAGGGGCATGCATGGCCAAGTGCGTTCCTGGTATAGTGATCAAGTCAACATGATTAACTGCTCGCTGGAATGCATCTTCTTGGCAGTAGCAAGGCCTGTGGTTACAAAGCCTGGACTCGGCTGTGGGACTCTAATTTCTCGGAGCAAGTGCAGCTCAAAGCATCTGTGCGGCACCTCAGCGGCCTCCTCACACAGATGGCTTGAGAAGAGTTATGGTAGGTGTCTGGCCAAGTCTCAGGCCAAAGGAAAAACTGACCATGCTCTGAAGCAGCACTGGTCTAGATATAGAGCCAGGCTATGTTCTCATGTGGTTTAAATACTTGGGAGCCCCAAAGTTGGGACTGATCACACTGAAGGGTAAGGTACTTCTTCAGACAGCACACGGAACCTGGGGATCTGAGTGCGAGGAAGACGGTCGATTAACGACAAGCAGGAGACAAGAGCAGTGAGCACAAAGTGTCGTCACATACCGGCATGGTCCAGGAAGCAAAAAACAAGTTTTCTGAAAAATCAATAACAATTCCAGTGTTGTAGGCACTTTCCCTTTTATTCTTCAGCATTACTGAAAATGTTAACCTTTTGTTTTGGTTGCTGACAATAAAGGGTTGATCTCTGTTACAAGTGAAAAGGAAAGGAAGAAAATTATTAAGGTTAAAAGGGCCAGTGTTCAAATACTTCACTCATTTTAAAGAGAAGAAGATAAAACTCTTTAGATTTGAAAGCCTGAGGAAGTTGTTTAATAAACTATCTTCCTAGTAAAATGATACAGACAACAAGGAAGTCAACGCTATTGGATTTTCTTCTTTGTTGATTTTAATTATATTGTAAGGAAAGGAGCCATCCAAATTCAAATGCTTTTTATTTATTACTGTTTTACTCCTAGAAGGATGGTAAAAATTGAAGTTCAGATTTTAAAGATCTCTATTAGTTACGGATGTTTCTTTTGCAGGAAAAAAATCTCCATAAACACTCATTTGAATCAAGGCACTAATGTGTCTTATTTCTACATTTTATGCTGAGCTCTGAAGCAGACTTACTGAGCAGCTGACAGCTGTTGGACATCTAGAACTAGATCAGAGCTGCAGACTCCGTCATCCCCACAGTCCTTGTAGAAAGGGATCTACAAAAAAGGAAAAACAATCCTACACATTTGCTTTTGACTTAAAATCCAAATTGTGGAAGAATATATGTAGAAGTATTCCATTTATATAAAGCTCAAAACCATACAAAAATAAAAAATATTTTAGGAATATATACATGGTTAGCAACACCAGGAAGAAAAGCATTGATAAATGCAAAATGCAAGGTGATGATCTGCCTCGGGGAGCAAGATGAATGTGGATGTGATGGGGTAGGGAGAGATACAGAGAACATAGGTATTGGCAACATTTTTAAAGTAGACGGTGAACACAAGGTGTTTGGCTTTATGGTTATTTCTTCAACCGATATTTATTCAACACCTCTAGTGCCCCAGGCACTGCTCAAGGGGCTGGGAATAGAAATAGATTTTTGAAAACAAAAATCGCTATCTTTGTGGACCTTGTATGCTGATGAATTTCACATAGAAGGGTGTTTCATTTAGAAGACTAACAATTGAAAAGTTCTGTCCTAGGTAGCTTTCGAACACTATTGCAGTGACTGTGAAGCTTTCTTAGCCAGTCTGAATTCCAAGAAGGGCACTTACACTGAAGACCTTGGCCTTCTCAGAGTAGGCTTCAAGCGCAGGGCTGGTGCCAGGGTTTTCCAGACTGATGTTCACACACAGATCCAAAGAGCTGACAACATCGGAGGGTTTCTAAACACATAGAGACACAGAAACAGTGAAGCAGTTTATTAGGGCTCGGCAACTTCAAAATAAGAAAATGACAACAAATGTGTTGTTCATGATTAAGAGCATAGTCCGTTCTCAATTATGTGGAATTATCCTTGTTTTGAATTTTCAAGACTCTGGCTTCTTTATGTCTTAATTCTGCTCAGCCTCTCCAAGTCTTCTTCTATGAAGAAACCTAGAGACTTGGGTTCAGTAAAATATCTAAACCAGCAAATCTTAGTTTAGCTCATCAGTCACCTTGCTATTCATAAACAAGTAATAAATATTTAGAGGCTCTGCCCAATTTTAATGCTTAAAGGATCTTTTGGGGCACCTGGGTAGCTCAGTCAGTTAAGTGTCCGACTTCGGCTCTTGCCTTTGAGCCCCAAGTTGGGCTCTGTGTTGACAGCTCAGAGCCTGGAGTCTGCTTAGGATTCTGTGTCTCCCTCTCTCTCTACCCCCTCCCCGACTCAAGCTCTCTCTCAAAAACAAACAATTTAAAAAAAAAAAAAAAAAGGACCTCTCTCAGCACATCGTTCTTGGGTTGTTGGCTAGGTCTTTCCAGTTCCTACTGCCAAGATTTAAGAAGGTCTTTAGATATCCTGACCAAATCTTTGTGAGGGAATATTATGACCTAGATGGGAAGGTGCTCAGGACCGGTGTCAGACAATAACAAGAGAACTCCCTTCCTTAGCCAGAACCTAACTGTTCTGCAAAACCAGATAAAGGGGATTCCCACATCAGAAACCAGGTCCCCCAATTTCTGGCTCTCACATACTGTTAGAAGCTACACTGCCTCTTGCACACGTTAGATGATGCAAGTATCACTTGGCAGTACAACTTCTCCACTCTGCCTTCATGGTAGAAGGCAGAGGTTTTTCAGCCTTCCAGGATGCATTGGGCTACTCCCAGTTTTTGAGGGTTCCTATCTCCTAAAAAATGTAAAAATGCCAAAACAAGATTGCAAGAGTCATCTAGCGGTTTTCTTACAAACATCTTCTCAGTTCTTGTCAGGAAAGAACAGTATCTCTACAAATGATAAACCCTAAAAATCCAATTTGCCTTTTCCTGATCAGTAGTAATTTTGTTATCACCTAGTCCATTCACAGGCAGGACTTATCTTGCCAGGAGCCCTTTCAGCGGGCAAGGCTAGCATGGCATCCCGACTGTAAGGAGAGGTTTCCTCAGCTGGCTGTGGGGTTGGCACACAGAATGGGTTTGGTGTTGTTATTCAATATAGTGTCTTAACTGAAACAAGATCTCTTCACTGACCCAAACCACACACATCCTCTAAAAACTTCACAAGAACACATCCATGTGAACAGGATATATATGTGAATGACAGCCTGGCTGACTTCATTCCCCCAGACTGGATTCTGTGTTTTATTTGATCTACCACTGAGCACAAAAATAGGAGAGAATGAGAGCCAGCTTTTATCCCTTTAAAGAATCTGTATAGTCTGCATCTTAACAACAAAGTTTCAGGCCTTCATAAACAAGACTTCTTTATTATGAATAAGAAATTAAACGATTCAATGGATTTTAATTCCCCTATTAACTTTGTTTCTCCAACTTGTACTTAGCATTTTTGAGATGGGATCTCTGTCTCATCGATCTATATCAGAACTATCTGGGAGTACTCCTCAAATCTGCATATTCCTTAGACCTTCAAACCCAAATTTCTGGGTGGTGAGGACCCTGAATACAGATTTTATAAAAGTTCTTTTGGCAATTCTTATACATTTTAAATGCTGAGAACCATGTTATAGGAAACTTCGTAAGTAGTTCTTTTAAAAATGGTTTCCAGAGGAAATCACACTTTCAAAGACCATTACATGGTTTCTAAGGGAAAATATTCATATAATTTATAAATTTCCTGTTGGAAATTTTCCTGAGAATTTTTCCTACTTGTGAGATTTTCAAAATTCATGTGAACTGTAGTAACTATGGCATAAGATTAGAATAATTTTTAGCTCATAATCTACCATTCTTGTCCTATATTAATTTAAGTACAATAGGGGAAATCAAAATTGGCACTGTTTGTTTCAGCAGCTTAAAATAAAATTTTTCCCTGATAGGGAAATG
The DNA here is from genome assembly GCF_003009895.1 of Hyaena hyaena. NCBI lineage: Eukaryota > Metazoa > Chordata > Mammalia > Carnivora > Hyaenidae > Hyaena > Hyaena hyaena. The sequence continues at coordinate 924,585 of NW_024081195.1, forward strand.
CTAAAATTAAATTTACTATCTCTGAAAAGCTCTCCCTGGTAAACATTTAAGAAAGCACTGTCTTTGATTTCTTTAACAATCTTATTTTTTAGACTTTTGGTTATAATTCCAAATAGTGTTTCATGCTACTAATATATTAATAGAATGTGACTATATATTAGCATAAAGAAAATAGGATTTCCTGCTCATGAAATTAGACAAGAAAAGCATTAATTAGAATGGCAAGCATTTTATAACTCATAAGCTCCCTTTTAAGACTTGGACCATTCATTAGTCTCTAAGAGGAAAGGAGGGGACAGAGATGACTGAGGCCTTACCTGTATGTGGATGATGTACTCAGAGCAACTCTGTGTTTGACTTACTGTCATATTCTTCTGCAGGCATCTTTCATTATTTTCTTTAAATAACCCTCTAGAGGTTACTCTGGATGAATACAGGTCTGCATCAATTGTGATATTGTATGTAATGGCTAGGATAAAAATAATGAAGAAATGTTACTACAAATAAACTTTTACAGAAAAACCATCCCTAATTGTATGTTACTGGGTGAAGTCAAGGACTTCAGAAAAATATAAAAACAGTCTTTATGTTGATGGATTGTGAGCTGCAGACAGGCATGACGTTTGTATTTCACACTCTGGTGTGACCTAGGTGACTGTGGATACAGAGAGAGTGATTCAAAGAAGTGTGGCTTGAAGCAGTGGGGAGAAAAGTAGACTTGCTCCCAGGAGACCTACTGAATGAATTTGGTCAAATTACTCACTTCTCAAGCCTTGGTTTTATCACCCCTAACACGGTGAGATGTTAAAGAAATAGCTACTGAGCACCTACAATTGAACACATTCTTATATGTCATCTTTTACAGGTTTTGCTATAATCCCAGAAAGTGGATATGATCATCTCATTTTTCAGGTAATGATAATGAACAGAGTAAAAGAGGTAAAATAAAACCAGCTCTGTTTGCAACAGCTAGGGCGTGGTCAGAAATAAAACTGGAGTAATTTTTAAACCAGAACTCATATTCTTTCATTTCCATGCTGTTGTGAGGATTAACTTATTTGAGTGTTAACTGAAATACTCTGATGGAACATCCTAGATGCTTATTTGGAGGAAGGCATGCAACTCCTTGGTAATAAGTTTGGAATCAGATGGACTTGGTTTGAATTCTGATTCCACCATTTATGAGCTCTAGGACTTTAGGCAATTTGTGTAACCTCTTTGAACTTCCATTTCCTCATCTATAAAACAGAGATAATAATACTAACCCAGGGAAATGAAAATGAAAAAAAATTCAATAATCCTACTAACCCAGGGAAATGAAAATAGAAAAAAAAGCAATAAAAACTGATGTCAGTTGCCAATATACAAAGTATCAGAGCCTTCAACTAAAGCCTGCTATCCAAAATTGAGAAAGAAGACCTGATGATATTCAAAGCATCAGCTGCTTTACCTGGGGTTACTTCATCTTACTATTTTCAATATTTTAAAGATTGAATAGACTTCCAAAAAACATTAATTCTACAGGTTACACTTAAAATATCTATTAGAGATGTCGTATTGTTTTTCTTACTCCAAGGACTTAATGAAATTCACAAAGATAGATAAAACAGAAGTGAATCCAATGAACTAAAACTAAGTGGTGAAAATAATACAAAGGGAAAATAATGCCAGGGAGGGGAACATAGTTAGGACAAAGTTAGTACGCATGATAATACGATTTTTTTTTTCAAGTAGCCTGGTAAAAAGGGATAGTCTAATAGGCATTAATTTTCTTAAGTTATTAACTTTAAACGAGTGAGCACCTGATACAGTAAATCACAAAGACCATATGCTTTATAAATTTACTTTTCAAAGCTGTGAAGATGGGATTCATAATAGTCTTACGTACTATTATTGCCAAGCAATTAAGTGACAAATGATCAGGACTGGCTTATCTGTGTGGATCTGAAGTCATCAAGGAAAAGGTACCCAATGGGAAGAAAGTCCAGAGATGCTAGACAGCAAGTTGAAGAGAAGGACATTCTCTGAAGTCTGTCTTTGAGAGTTTATAATAACAGAGGGGGTGAAGCCCTGTCAAAAAGTGGAAGATATAGAAGACAAATCCTTGCTTTCAGGCCAGGAGAGCTAACCATCCAGTGATTTCTGCCAACTAATATATTCCCCAAATTAATGTTTTAAGCAGACTAGCCACTTAATGTCCCCCTCAACCCAGTTTTTATTGAGATGTGATGGACACTTTGTACTGCTTAAATTTCAGTTGTACAGTAATTTTGTGTACATAAATATTGGCAAATGATTACAATAAGGTTCATTAACAGATCATCTCCTCATGCAGTGTCAACTCTGTGTGTATGTTAATGTTTAAAATCTGCTCTCTTAGCAACCTTCAAATACACAACACAGTACAGTACTGATAGCTATAGTCACCATGCTGTACATTACATCTAGCCACTTAGTGTTTGTAGAGGAATGGTTTTTGACTCAACTATCACAGCTCCTCAAATGGACCTGCTACAAGGCAGATCTGTGAGATGTGCTACTCAAAGTTGGGTCAGCATTTGAATGCCTGAAAGGAAAAATGCCAGATAGATATAAAAAGTAGGAAAATATGGAAAGCATGCCAAGATGGGAATCCAACTTCTGCTTTGTGTTTTTAACCTATGCATTTCTTGGTATCAATCATGACAAAGACTGAAAATATTAGAGGCAGGTTAAGCCGGTTTGTTAACCACTTAATGAAACACTTGTAGGAACAACAGGTGGCTGAAGTTTAGAGCCAGAATCTGATGGAAGGGGATTAGAACCCATGAAAAAGCAGCGAATGAAAGAAGGCAGTGTTTAATCGAGTGTGGAATCAATTACTATGCTCTGTGGGTGCTGAAGCAGGAGAGATGAAAGTGAGGGACAGTGGGTAGAAAGGACTCGGCCAAGTTCCGAAAGACGACTTGGCTGGTCCAAGAGAGAGATGACAATTTGTCCAATTTTCCTCACTCTTTCCTCCTGACAGGACACATTTCAGAGTTTTACTCAGTTCTCTGGATTACTTGGAGCATTTAAAACACTGGGCACAAACTATGTGTTGTTTTGTATTTTCTCCCATTATTTCATGCATATTAATTTCCCAAGAATAGGAATATTTGGTATCTGTACTGAATACCCCATACAATGCCATGTACTAATATGGGTGTACACCAGTGTAGTGTGTGTATGTGTGCCCAAGGTTTGGGGTGAGGAACCCATAGGTAAAAGAAGCTTGAAGGATAAATCTGAGTGAGCCTGGGACTAGGTCACAAAATAGTTAACTTTGTTTGGCAGAATGTTACCTTCTCAAGACAATAGAAGGTCTAACCAAACCTTCCATGCCTAATTAACCATTCTCAGACACCTCAAATAGGGGGCAGCTTAAAGGTCAGCAAGACCCTTATTTCTTTTCATCTATAAATCCAAAGTACAGGTTACATTCAGGACTAAAACTCTACAAGCAAACCTAAATCCATACAGATTATTTCAGGTCAACCCACCCACTTGACTGTTTTGCTTAGTAGGTCTAAACTTTGCACTGAAACAGAGTTTGAGTTTTATGTCAGCATTCTTGTTGAACAAAGTAATTTTTTCTGGTGTGAAGGAAGCATTCACAGATACATCAGCAATACTCTGTGACCTGAAAGACATAAATGGAAACATATTTTACCACCAACTAAATGTGCTATAACCTTTACCTGGAGGATCCAGAGCCAACATTATCAAATTATTTTCTGCATGATCTAAGCACTTTAGCGGTATTTCATATTTGAAAGCCCTAAGATGGCAGGCAGGGATAATATCTTTTGTGTTTTGTGACTATATTGCCAGCCCAATCCACATTTATATTTGTTCAATGCATGCAGGAGCACAGGACGTGGGTCTGCAACCTCTTTGCAAATAAATTTCCAAAGTCACGGTCCCTATTGTGTTTGCCAGCTGGAAGCAGTGATGTTCCCTCTTCCCACAAATGGAGGGGAGAGCAGGTGAAGAGGAGGTGGCAGGGCTGAGGAGAGTCTCCCTGTCACCTCCCTTAATGATTGCCAGCAATTCTTTGATGTGTGCCTTATGACTATGATGGTGGCAACTAGTGTGATACCAGAAAGTGGTGGAGGCGTCTCTCTGGCAGGGTCCTACACATTTCTGACTCTGGCACAGCCCTTTAGATATCTGAAGGGCTTTCCCATACACATGGCCTCATTTGCTCCTATAACAGTCCTGTGAAATAGATCAAATATTGTCTCCCTTTTATTGGTGAAAAAGTCTGAAACAAACAAACAAAAAAAAAACATTTGGTAACTTCTCACTTTACCGAGTAACAGTTAGCAAGTAAGAAATTAGAACCCATGGTCTCCTAGTTCCTCTGCCAGTAAAATTATAACTTCATCATAATGACTCTTTGTGCACACTGTCCAGTATTTTCAAAGCAGCAAGTAGTAATGAGTAACTTCATTGTTTTTGAAAAGTACCACAAGAAGATGCAGAAAACATTTAAAAAAATGTACCATCTGAAGGACTTGAGTCAATTGAAAAAGTGTTTCATTCATTCATCATATACCTATGAGGCCCCCAGTAAGCAGTCATAAAACATCCAATAGCAAATAAGACCTAAAATGTCTAGGTGAGTGCTTTCTATAAGTCAATCTCTTTAAGCCAGTCTTTAATCCCAGTGTACATGGTGCCATTGAATGAAATGGTTTTGTAAACTTGTTTTTTAAAAATTATTCTCAGGAAGTTACCCAGAAAAATCCATCTCAGTACCTTATAAGAATGTGACCAGAGAGGCACCTGGGTGTCCCATTCAATTAAACACTTAGTTTTGGCTCAGGTCATGATCTCATGGTTTGTGGGCCAAAGCCCCACATCAGGTTCAACACTGATAGTGTGGAGCCTGCTTGGGATTCTCTTTCCCTCCCTCTCTCTTTTAAAATAAATAAACTTTTAAAAAAGTATTTAAAAATTTTAAAATAAAGAGTGTGACCACAAAATGGCATGAACTTAGCTTGACTAATCACTTAGTAAATTGATCTGACTCCATGTATCTTGACTTTTTGAAGAATGAGATCCATCTTCAAAGAAAAAAATTTGGCCCTCACTGAGTGTATTTAAAGGGAGCATCAAGGTATCTGGCTGGCTCAGTTGGTGGAGTGTACAACTCTTGATCTCAGGGTTGTGGGTTCAAATCTCATGTTGGGTGTAGAGGTTACTCAAAAAATATAATCTTAAAAAAGCAAAAAAAGGAGTGTCATAGTATAGTAATAATAGAGGCTACCAAGGATGAAGCCTACACCAAGATGGCTCAAGGTTGATGTTCACTGAAACATATGATTTCTTATAAAAATGTTTTCAAAATAAGTCATGTAACTATGTTATCATACCTTGTGTTTCTCTAATGACATATTACTCTTAACTAATTTTATTCAGTAAATAGATTTTAAAATTTCTCAGTCTTTGGTATTCCCAGGACTCCCCCCCCCATTAAGTTTTCATTAAAATGATGCACTCAAAATAATACATTTCATCTTTTAAAAGCACAAGTGAAATGTTGTAAAAAATTTAATGAAACTCAGAAACAACACATAAATTTGTAATGTTTTCCTGTTCTTGAAGTATTTGGACATTTAAAGCACATTTTCAACAGACAAATGAAAGAATGAAATATATTTTTGAGGAGGACTCGACCAAATTATTAATTTTCTTCTGATTCCAATCCCTGGCCAACCCCATATATTTATTTTTGTTCTTGAATCGCATAGCCCTGGAATCCCTTATTGTTCCTCCCTGCTCTTCAACTCCTACTGAGGTCAATGGGAGGTCAGCTAAACCTAAATAATGGCTTCTTGTTTAGGACTAATAATTTCAAAAGTTACTTCATAACCACATGAGAAATTACACTTTACTTGTGTGGTCTGAATGTTCAGTATTTTCTAGGGTATTCTCATGAGGCTTCCTTTCTGTGAGCTGAGGTAAGGCTATGTGGAAGATAATACTCAGGAATATCTTGGATACCATTTCAATTTTTTTTAATGTTTTTATTTATTTCTGAGAGAGAGAGAGACAGTGTGAGCAGGGGAGGATCAGAGAGAGAGGGAGACACAGAATCTGAAGCAGGCTCCAGGCTCTGAGCTGGCTGACAGTACAGAGCCCGATGTGGGGCTTGAACCCATGAACCATGAGATCATGACCTGAGCCGAAGTCGGATGCTCAACCAACTGAGCCACCCAGGCGTCCCTTGGATACCATTTCAAAGTCTTTGTCTTTTCTGTATACTTTTTCTACTGACCATGTGGAGAAGAGGAACTTGATGGCAACATTAAGCAAATATATATTTTTTTCTCCCACAAGGAAAAACACATTTCTTCCTTTATGTAAACTATGACCCACAAATGTCCTGGAGTCTTTTATAATGCATGTGGTAATTCCACAATTCCTGCACAGCTCTCTGCTGCTCTACTTAGCAGGTCATTTTTCAGTTAGCTAGTTTGTGTCTGGCTCTCCATGGACTCACCAGAGCTGAACCACTTGTCCAAAAGCTCCAATGGACACATCGGTGATGGAATCCCCATTTAAATCACTGTAGCCATCCAAAGATCTCCCAAAGTATTGGAGATGGCTCCTAAAGGCTCCATCAGATCCCAAGATTTTCTGAAAGAGCAAGTTTGACATAAACTTATAATGCAGGACAACTAAAGTAGAAGAAAGGGAGCTCCTATCTGGCACTGTTAGATTCTCTATTTAGCTACTTCTCAGGTTGTTTTATTCTCCACAAAGTTCCATTGGTTTTTCAATCACAACCTTTCCTATCTGTTGATCATTTTCACAGCCATGTCAAAGAACCACCATGAATTTTTTAACATAAAAATCACAAAGCATCATGAGAGGAGTGGACTGAGTGGGATTTGAAGCAAGCTCAGGTTGTGATTCCTCTCCTAGCTCACTTCTTTCAGGACTTCCCTGGAAAGTTGCCTGATCAGTGAGGTCCTCTTGCTCATCCTTTAGAATACCTGGAAACTCCCATCCCTGAACTTGAAAATATATTTTTTAATTCCCTATCATTTATTCTGATCTGGACCATTTTATCTCATTTATTTTCCCCCTGTCTTGACAAAAACTTAAGATCCACAAAGAGGAGAATTTTGTCTGTCCTGTTCCTTATAGTATCTCCAGAACCTAGGACTGGTTCACTAAATGGTTGTTTGTTGAAGGATAAAGTACTAAATTAAGTGGGATGGATTGGACTGTCTGCATGGTTAGTCCCTAGCTCTAACAGGATGATACTCACATGTCAGTACATCACCATGGAACTCAGGGATTACCTGGGAATAATTCATGTGAATGGTGCCCTCATGACCATTGTAGATGTACACAGCTCCAGAGTTCTGATTTTCCAAGGGTGAACCAACTATTACATCATTAAAACCATCCATGTTGATATCTGAAAGAGCTGCAATCGCTGAACCAAACCGAGAATTTTCAACACCATCAGGGCCTTCAAGAAATTGGTGCCAATTCAAAATGCCCTTGAAAAGGGGAAAAGGGGATGATTAAAGCAACTCTTATAACTTTTATCATTAAAATCACAGCAAATGATGCCCGAACCCATTTATAAACTGTCAAAAGTAGACAATTTTAAATCTATATTTCAAAATTCTCTGTTGGGATAAGCACTGGGTGTTATATGGAAACCAACTTGACAATAAACTGTAAAAAAAGAGGAACGCCAAAAAACCCCAAAAACCAAAAACCAAAATTCTCTGTTTATGGTGACAATTATACCTAAGAATTCTAGCAAGTAAGCTTATAGGATAGGTGTTCATAGACCAAAGTGAAAGGAGGGAATTCTCTTTACTGTGGCTGCACAATTTACATAAAACTATCCATGTCTTTGGCTCATTTTCCCCTTAATATTAGAATCTTCACTTATTTCCAAACCTTTTTATTTGAAATTTGCTGATGAAAATATATTAATATCTTGACTAAAATTAAGGTGGAGACACAAAAACACAATGTCTTAATTTAAACCTTTGCTTAAAAATTACTGACCAGTGGCATAACTATAATGGGATAGGAAGTCGAAAATGAGACAGGTTCTGGTTCAAGATGGCAACCCTGAACTCACTTCCTCTATGGAACATACCAAACTATACCTATTAAAAGGATAATTCCTCCTGAGAAAGAACTGAGGGCTGACTGAACAGCTACTAAACAATCAAAGATAGAAAAAATGGCAAGAGAACAACCAGAAAGATGGAGGCTCAGTAACACAGGGAAACTAATGCAGTGGGAATACATAGTACTGAGAGACTAGGAACAGATTCCTCTATTGTTGGGCACAGAAAATAAGCCACAGTTTAAACGAGCAATTAGTATAGAAGATGTGGCATGTGCATCTGTGAATATATATGTATATGTATAATGGAATATTACTCTGTGATCAAACAGAATGAAATCGTGCCATTTGCAACAACATGGATGGAACTAGAATGTATTATTCTAAGCAAAATAAGTCAGAGAAAGAAATAGCATATAGTTTCACGCATATGTGGAATTTAAGAAACAAAACAGATGAACATAGGGGAAGGGAAGGAAAAACAAAATAAAAATAGAGAGGGAGGCAAACCATAACAGACTCTTAATTACAGAGAACAAGTGGAGTGTTGCTGGAGGGGAGGTAGGTGGGGGGGATGGGTGCTAAGGAGGGCACTTGTTGGGATGAGCACTGGGTGTTATATGAAAGAGATGAATCACGGGGCACCTGGGTGGCTCAGTTAAGCGTCCGACTTCGGCTTAGGTCATGATCTCACGGTTCATGGGTTCGAGCCCCGCATTGGGCTCTGTGCTGACAGCTAGCTCAGAGCCTGGAGCTTGCTTCAGATTCTGTATCTTCCGGGGGTATAGCTCAGGGATAGAGCATTTGACTGCAGATTCTGTATCTCCCTCCCTCCCTCTCTCTCTCTCTCTCTCTCTGACAACTCCCCCCACCCACCGTGTGTGTGTGTGTGTGTGTGTCTCAGAAATATTAAAAAATTAAAAAAAAAGAAAGATGAATCGCTAAATTCTACTCCTGAAACCATTATTACACCACATGTTAACTTGGATTTAAGTAAAATAAAAAATCAATTAGCATATAAAAGAGACAACACTAGATATCTGCCACATAGTGGAGGCAGTTTAAAAGGGCCAAGGAGTGGTAGGAATATTCTCTTCCCTTTTACTTTAGAAGTGCAGACTGGAGCAGGGTCTGAACACCCTAACTAGTGGGTTCAGATGTCATAGCAGGCAGGCCTCAACATTATTAAAAATTTTTTTTTAATGTTTACTTATTTTTGAGAGAGACAGAGAGAGAGAGAGAGAGAGAGAGAAGCAGAGAGAGACAGAGAGACAGAGCCTGAGTGGGGGAGGGGTAGAGAAAAAGGAGACACAATCTGAAGCAGGCTTCAGGCTCTGAACTGTCAGCACAGAGCCCAAAGTGAGGCTCACACTTGAGAACAGCAAGATCATGACCTCGACTAAAGTTGGACACTTAACCAACTGAGCCACCCAAGTGCCCCATGGTCTCAACACCATAAATGGCAGGTCCAGTCATAACAGGAAGCCTGCCAGCTCAGCAAGCCCAGGGTCTGCAAGCCCACACCTTCTGTGTGTACAAGCTTCTGTGGTACAAGGACACAGAAAATAAGCTGTGGAATTTTAGGATTCTCTTTGTTTTTGTTTCAAATTTAATTAAAAAAAACAAGTTTTATTTTTAAAATGTAAACTGGTACAGCCCCTCTGGAAAACAGTGTGGAGGTTCCTCAGGAAACTCACAATAGAACTCCCCTATGACCCAGCAATAGCACTGCTAGGAATTTACCCAAGGGATACAGAAATGCTGAGGCATAGGAGCACATGTACCCCAGTGTTCATAGCAGCACTCTCCACAATAGCTAAAACATGGAAAGAGCCTAAGTGTCCATCAACAGATGAATGGATCAAGAAGATGTGGTTTATCTATATGATGGAATACTAC